>NC_035441.2:70277025-70577025 GCF_002127325.2 Helianthus annuus
CAAACCGTGGCGGAAACGTCGGGGAGTGTTGCAACAGAATTATTGTTCCACAACCATGGTAGTTAAAAGTTTCGTTTTATTGAAATATTATGCAATGTACATTGTCTTTAAACCAAAACAAACATGCTACATATTGTTTATAACTGTTTTTAAGTCACTAAGGCCTCGTCCAGGTCCTATGTGACACGAGCTTCCTAGTAAGCAACATCAAGCAATACCACCTGAAACATATGTAAAAATAAAGTCAGCAAAGAAATGCTGGCGAGTACATAGGTTTTATGGGAGTATCGGATTCATGGCTCGTTTATTATGTTGCAGTACCACGTTAGACTACAAGAGTCAAAATACAAACCTTGTTTTGAAAAGTGTATTGCAATATAAATAACCAACTCAAATCAAATTGGTTATAGTTTATAAAATCTCGTAGCCATGATTCTTAACCCAAAAACATTTGTTTTAGTAAAACAACTCGTAAACATCTCGTAAAAACTTGTTAATAAAACTCATATGGTTTATATCATTTCAAAAACCTCGTTGTGTGACTTCGTTTAAAAATCGTTTTCCCCAGTGAACTAAATAATGACACGCAATGTAATATGATAGAAGCACTTATATATAAGATGTACCAGCGGCGTATCTACCATGATTCTATCATACTACACCCGTCCCATTATCTAATCACTACCCAAAACCAATCGTTTATCCAAATCGTTTATCTCGTTGAAGTCGTCTCAAATCGTTTAACTCGTCTCAAAATCGTATTCGTTTTAATAGTGAAACTACTTTTGGTCGTCTCGCTAATAACATTCAAACCTTCATGACTCGTCTACCTCGTTTCTCGTATTAACAGACCACCAAAGGGTAAGTTAACAATCATCAGATTCGGTCGTTACCTACATAACCCCCACACATAACTATCGGTGTAGTCTGATAACGGGATTTGTCAGATCCTATGGTACAATAACCTAGTACTGGTCGGCTTGATCAATGCTAATGAATGTCATTCGTTATGTAATTAAAACCAACAAGTCTTGTTCACCTTATTGAAATCGTTATTAGTTTAGTATAAACCATCTTTAATCGTTTTTGAAATTATCGTTTAAACCTTGAAATCGTTTTGAACATATGAATCACCCAAAACAATTCAAAACCGTAAAATAGGGGAACTATGTACTCACATTGAAGTGCAAAGTGTCCTCAATCTAGAGAACTCAATAAGCTTAATCAAACCAAGGAAACTCAAGCAGCACCTAATAATCGAATCGCTAGTCAAACAAATCGACACCTAAATCGGAAGATCGGAGAGAACGAGGTCTTGTAAACCAAATGAGTGTAGGAACTCATGTGATATGGTTTAACAAAGCCTACATTCTAAATTGAAACCTAACCTAAGTGCTTTCGACCCATTGCGACCCATTAAGGTAGCTTACGCTACTTTAATGCGTCGTGCGCACAAACGCGCGTTCGAGACGTCTAACTAGTCCTATGATAAGTATTATATGCCTAAACATGTTTAAATAAGTTGCATAATCATTTATGTGACAAAAGTTTAGGTTACATATGCTTAAAATCCAATTATGCATGAAAAGGGCATTTTGGTAATTTACCTAAGGCATATAATCTACCCATCATACAACTACTTAAACTCGATGACCATAAGGTATAACCTCGGAAGGTTATTCCCTATGAAACTATGGTCACTAACCATGCTTGGTCGGATCCTAAAGATCGACCAAACGGGTCGAGTTCGAAAGTCTAAGCGGTGGTTTAGACCGCTTGTCTTACGACTCTAAACAAGCACTAACTAAAAGTGACGAGCTAAACATGTCAAAGCATGTTTAACCTACTGATTTGGTGTCAAAACAAAGTGTTTTGATACCTAATAGTAGTTCCGTTGCAAAATGCGTGCTAAAACGCATTTTGACCGAAACTTTGACTCGTCACTGCACCTAGTCAACGTGGTAATCAATGGGTATAGTCACTAAGGACTATAACCAATGTGATTACGCTCACGTTGCGAAGTTCAAACGAACTTCTCGTTGACCAATTCGTGGTCAAAGCTGAAAGTCAAACTATATTTGACTTTCAAACTAGGAAAACAATAAAAAGAATGAAAGAATGCTCACTATGGGTCCTTGCTATCTTTTCTACAAGAAAACAAACTCCCAAATCAGATGAGAATGCTCCCAAAGCAGATTGTAGAGAAGAAAGGAGAGAAATGAGCAATGAAACAATGAAATGGTTGGGCTATATATAGTTTTTCGCAAACCGTTAGGATCGTTTCTTGGAGAGGAGGGCATGATCCAAGCCATACAAGTGTTAAGGATTGATTGGGGGACTTGTTCCCCACACAAACCAGCCCCTAGCATTGAAAACTAGAGATCAAAACTAGCAAAAACGAGCTAAATAACCAGATTCATTGCTTCTGTCTGAGATGGCCACACGGCCCGCGTAAGATACACATCAATCCTTACGCGCCCCGCCTGAGGATGTTTGGCAGATTGTCAGTTTTAGTCCCTGAACTTGCAAAACATGCATTTCGGCCCATTTTTGACACGTTTAAGCCTCGTTAACCTCATTTCAAGGCTCTAAAATGATGTTAAAATATTGGGAACTCAAAACATGCTCAAAAATATCTCAGATGTCGGTTCGTTTGGTCGTACGATCGCGTTGTTCGGTTAATTACGACGGAAGTCGTAACGAACGCAAAAACAATCCAAATTAAGCGACGAATGGAATTTTATCATGCCAATCACTAAAACAAAATATTTGAATGATTACATAAATTTTTGGATGTCCGGATATATTCAGAACATAAGATATGCGCGAAAATGCAAACTTACGTCGTTTTTTTGACACTTTTAGTCCTTGAATGACCAATAAGTTTATTTCTGCGCACCAAACACCTCAAAGCCTATTTCTAAGCTATGTAAAGGATATTTAGGTCATATTTAACTTATGATCAAGTTCCGGACTGTTCGTCACCATACGACGGTATAGTTTCGCAGTTTGACACAAATAGTCCCTGCGATCGAATAGATTTGCTTTCAACACACCAAACCATCCAAAACTTATTTCTAAGTTATGTGAAGGTTATTTATGGTATGTTAAGCCTATTTCACTATCCCGGAGTGTTTGTCGCGTTAAACTGACTGCGTTTACGCACCAGTTTGCATGTAACTTTCCAGAAAGCGATTTAGAGCTTGAAATCGAATCGGATCGAATTGTAAAATCATCAAACACATAAAACACATATAATAACACCAAAACACATTGTATTATTGATAATTAACATTGTTTTGCATTGCATTGTTCATCGATTAAAGAGCACAGTTGTCACACCTAACTAGCTCAGAAAAGTAAAAACGATATGTTTGGCATTATTTTTATGTTCCGGGTAAAGTCCGGTTGTTCGGTTGGATGTTGATCTGTTAAAGTGCTAAATAAAGCTTTAAAGTGTCTTTTATATTTTTTTAGTGAAACATTAAATTCCCAACATTTTGGAAAGTGTCTAGGACTATTTTGCAAGCTTTTGCACTTTACTAGCATTGTTAAATGCTGAATTTTGGTATTTAGTGCAGAATTCTGCACTTAAAGTATGTTTTAGGCACTTCCGGGCACTATAACTATCACCAAGTGACGCGGTTTTATGGTCCTCACCTCCCTACACTCCCTACTAGTGTAGTATTCTATTCTTGACTCACACTGGCCTCAAAACAATGTCTGTCTAGGTGCTGGTATTGTCAGCATGTTTTCTGGGTTATCCGCTCACTGTGCCAAGTGTGCTTTCATGCATCAAGTTTCTCACTAATTTTTGTGTGTAAATAATAGAATGACAGTATAAAATGTGATGCATGGGTATGTATGTATCAGAAAACAGAAAGCAGTTTAATCACAATTGAAATCAAGCACAGTAACTAAGCATTAATTAATTATTAATTAATTTGTATGGATACCTGGATTCGTGAGGGTTGTCACATTCTCCACCCGTTAAGAAAATTTCTTCCCGAAATTTTAGGTTATGCTTCTAGTCGCAGGGGTCTTAGGAAATAAATGGGGGTATTTCTCCTTCATACGATCCTCACGTTCCCATGTGAATTCTGGACCATGTCTTGCATTCCATCGAACTTTGACGAGCTTGACACTACTCCTGCGTGTTTTGTTTATCTTCCAATCTATAACCTCAACGGGTTCTTCAACAAAGTGGAGCGTGTCGTCAATATGAATTTCGTCAGCAGGAATGACAATAGTCTCTTGTGTTGGACTCTTTTTCAGATTTGATACATGGAATGTATCATGAACACCGTTAAGTTCGGCAGGTAAGTCCAACTTGTATGCTACAAGCCCAATCCTTTGCAGGATTCTGAATGAGCCAATGTATCTGGGATTTAACTTTCCACGCTTTCCAAAGCGTGCCACACCCTTCCAGGGTGAAACCTTTACCAAAACCATGTCTCCCACCTCGAATTCCAGAGGTTTCCTTCTTCGATCCGCATAACACTTTTGTCGATCGCGAGCTGCCTTGATGCGCTCTCGGATCTGTGCAATCTTGTTGGTCGTTTCTTGGACCACTTCCGGGCCAACTAACTGTCTATCGCCTGCGTTGTCACACCCCGACCATGTAGGACAACAAACCGTGGCGGAAACGTCGGGGAGTGTTGTAACAGAAGCTATCGTTTCATAACCATGGATACAAAAAGTGTTTCGTTTTATTGATAATATTAAACATTGCATTGTCTTAACAAAGAATAAACAAGTTTTACATCGTCTATCACTATTATTATGTCACTAAGGCCTCGTCCAGATCCTATGTGACGCATGCATCCTAGAAATCGATCAAGCATCAACACCTGAAACATATGTAAAAACTTAGTCAGCAAAGAAATGCTGGCGAGTACGTAGGTTTTATAAGGGTATCAAAGTCATGGCTCGTTTATATATTGCAGTACTTTATTAGACTACATGAGTCAAAATACAAACCTTGTTTTAAAAATGTATTGTAACATATTTAACCAACTCAAATCAAATTGGTTATAGTTTGTTATAAAATCTCGTAGCCATGATTCTTAACCCAAAACATTTGTTTTATCAAATCAAATTGTAAAACATCTCGTAAAAACTCGTTAATAAAACTCGTATAGTTTATATCTCTTAGAAAAAGAAAACATCTTTGTGTGACATCGTCTCAAAATGGTTTACCCAAGTGAACTAAATAACGCCACGATATGTAATATGATGAAAACACTTATATATAAGAAGTACCAGCGGCGTATCTACCATGTTTTCACCACATTACCCCCGTCTCGTTATCTAAACACTCAACCAAAAACCAATCGTTTATCGAAATCGTTTAACATCGTTTCCAAATCGTTCCCAAATTGTTCCCATATCGTTCCCAAATCGTTTACTCGTTCCCAAATCGTTTACTCGTATAGATAGTTTAAGTCGTCCTCGTTTTAATTGTGAAAACTTATATATGGTCGTCTCGTTAATAACATTCAAACCTTTGTAACTCGTCCATCGTTCAACTCGTTCTCGTATTAACAAACCACCAAAGGGTATGTTAACAAATATCAGATTTAGTCACTACCCACAACCCCCACACATAACCATGGGTGTAGTAAAGTAACGGGATTTGTCAGATCCTATGGTACCATAACCTAATACTGGTCGGTTGGGCCAAAATTAATGAATGTCATTTGTTATGTAACTACAACCATCAAGTTTTGTTCACATTATTGAAATCGTTATTAGATTAGTAAAAATCGTTTTTGAAATCATCGTTATAATATCGAAAATCGTTTTGAAAACCATCGTTAAATCCTTGAAAACATTTAGCACATATGAATCACCCCAAAACAATTCAAAACAGTAAAATAGGGGAACTATGTACTCACATGTAGTGCAAAGTATCTTCGATCAATAGAACTCAAGCAAACCAAAGGAATCAAGTGGCACCTAGTAATCGAATCACTAGTTAAACAATAGACGCCTAAATCGGAAGATCGGATAGAATGAGGTCTTGTAAACCAAACGAGTGTTGGAACTCATGTGATAAAGCCTACATTCTAAGAGAAACCTAACCTAAGTGCTTTCGACCCATCGCGACTCATTAAGGTAACTTACACTACTTTAACGTGTCGTGCACGCAAAAGCGCGT
This sequence comes from Helianthus annuus, assembly GCF_002127325.2. Lineage (NCBI taxonomy): Eukaryota > Viridiplantae > Streptophyta > Magnoliopsida > Asterales > Asteraceae > Helianthus > Helianthus annuus. The sequence goes on from NC_035441.2 coordinate 70,283,186, forward strand.
ACGAGACGTCTAACTAGTCCTATGACAAGTATTATATGCCCATACATGTTTAATTATGTTACATAATCAGTTATGTGACAAAAGTTTAGGTTACATATGCTTAATTACCAATTATGTATGAAAAGGGTATTTTGGTAATTTACCAAAGGCACATAAACTACTTATCAAGCGACTAATCAAACCTATGTGACCATAAGGTATAACCTCGGAAGGTTATTCCCTACGCTACTATGGTCACTAAACATGTTTGGTCGAATCCTAATGATCGACCAAACGGGTCGTGTTCGAAAGTCTAAGCGGGTGTTTAGTCCGCTTGACTTACAACTCTACACAAGCACTAAACTAACAAGTGACGAGCTAAACATGTCGAAACATGTTTAGTTAAGTTAGAAAACAGGTTTTGATATCAAAACAAACGGTTTTGATATCCTAGAGTAGTTTGGTTACAAAATACGCGAGAAAACGCATTTTGGTCGAAACTACGACTCGTCACTGAGCCTAGGTAACGTGGTAATCAGTAGGTATAGTCACTAGGGACTATAACCATCGTGATTACGCTCACGTTATGAAGTTCAAACGAACTTCGCGTTGACCATTGACTTGGTCAAAGCTGAAAGTCAAACTTGTTTGACCTTCATGCTTGAAATACAAGAACAAGCAAGAAGATGACTTACAAAGGGTCCAAGATGGATGTTTGATCCAAAATAACTCAGGTATGAAGTGTAAACACCCCAACTTAGAGCTGAATTCAGATCAAGTGTGAAGAACCCAAATGAGGAAGCTTGCTATTTATAGGAAGTGGAGATCAATAGGATAATTCCAAGTGTTTAGTGGGTGTAATCTTGGCCATACATGTGGGTTAATGGTATTAGAATACAATGGGAGTTGAAAACCAGCTCCAGGTATTGCAAATATTACATTAAAACCCCTGAATTCAGCCCAGATTGCTAATTCTGAACTTTCTGTCTGGCAAGGCCATGCGGCCCGCGTAAGATATACCTTAGTCTTACGCGCCCTGCCTGAGAATGTTTGACAGATTGTCAGTTTTAGTCCCTGCAGCTTAGAAACTTGCATTTCAGCCCATTTTTGACACGTTTAAGCCCCGTTAACCCCATTTCAAGGCTTCAAAATGAAGTTAAAGTATAGGGAACTCAAAACATGCCAAAAATATCTCGGATGTCGGTTTTTTTTGGTCGTACGGTTGCGTTATTCGATTAATTACGACGGAAGTCGTAACGAACGCAAAAACCATCCAAATTAAGCGACGAATGGAATTTTATCATGCCAAACACTAAAATAAAATATTTTAATGCCTACATAAATTTTTGGATGTCCGGATATATTCAGAACGTAAGATATGCGCGAAAATGCAAACTTGTGCACTTTTTGACGCTTTTAGTCCCTATTGATCAATAAAGTTTATTTTAGCATACCGAACCCCTCAAAGCCTATTTCTAAGCTATGTAAAGGTTATTTAGGGTATGTTTAACTTATGATCAAGTTCCGGAGTGTTCGTTACTATACAAATCGGTATAGTTTCGCAATTTGACATAAATAGTCCCTATGATCGAACAAGGTTGATTTTAACACACCGAACCATCCAAAACTTATTTCTAAGTTATGTGGAGGTTATTTAAGGTATGTTAAGCCTATCTCACTATTCCGGAGTGCTTGTTGCATTAAACTGGTTATATTTACGCATTAGTGCGCGTATAATCTTCCAGAAAGCGATTTAGAGCTTGAAATTGGAATCGAATCGAATTGCAAAAATCACCAAACACAAATACACACATAATACATCAAAACACATATAATAACACCAAAGAACATTGTTTTATTAATAATCAACATTGTCTTACATCGTACAGAGATTTCAGAGCACAGTTGTCACAGTCTCCCCTACTTCAGGAAATTTCGTCCCGAAATTTTTAACTAGAGGAAGCTTGTGAAAAAAATTGCGGATATTTGGTCATCATTTGATCCTTACGTTCCCAAGTAAATTCTGGGCCAAATTTGGACTCCCAACGAACTTTAACCAGATGAATCCATTTGTTCTTCAACTACTTGAATGTATGGTCCACTATCTCCACGGGTTTCTCGACAAAGTGCATCGTTTCATCGATTTGGATCTCGTCGAGAGGTATGTGAAGATCAGCTTCAGCTAAACACTTTCGCAGATTGGACACGTGAAAAGTTGGATGAATATTTCCAAGCTCTGGAGGTAGCTCTAGTCGATAGGCAACTTTCCCAATTCTTTCCACAATCTTGAATGGTCCCACATATCGAGGTGCAAGTTTTCCTTTCTTTCCAAATCTCACGACTCCTTTCTAAGGTGAAACCTTGAGCAGGACACGATCTCCGACTTGAAATTCTAAGGGCTTGCGTCACATATCCGCATAACTCTTTTGACGGCTTCTAGCTGTCACAAGATTATCGCGAATTTTCTTGATTTTGTCTATTCTTTCAAGAACGAGCTCAGGTCCAGTAAGCTGAGCTTCACCGGTCTGGTTCCAACAGATAGGTGAACGACATTTTCGACCGTAGAGAGCTTCGAATGGTGCCATATTGATGCTAGCATGATAACTATTGTTGTAAGAGAACTCGATCATTGGCAGATGAGAATCCCAATTACCACCAAAGTCTATCACGCATGCTGTGACATCTGTGCTTGTAATCATTGTAAACAGTTCAGTTATCAATGAAATAAAGTTATTTGATCCCTATGTTTGTTTGTTTATGTTTGATGTTTTTCATGTTTTGACTTTTATTCGATTTCAAACTCTATATCGCTTTCTGGAGAATTATACGCAAACTGGTGTGAAAACGTAATCAGTTATATGCAACAAATACTCCGGAACATCAATTTATGCTTAACATACCTTAAATAACCTTTACATAACTTAGAAATAAGTTTCAAAGGCTTTGGTATGGCAAAATCTAGTTTATTCGCTTACAGGGACTAAAATTGACAAACTGCGAAAGTATGCCAATCTGAACTGTAACGAACATTCCGGAACATGATCATAAGTTAAACACACCTTAAATATCCTTTACATAGCTTAGAAATAGGCTTTGAGGGGTTTGGTGTGCTAAAATAAACTTTATGCTCATTCAGGGACTAAAAGCGTCAAAAAGTGCATAAGTTTGCATTTTCGCGCATAACTTACGTTCTGAATACTTCCGGACATCCAAAAATTTATGTAAGCATTAAAATATTATGTTTTAATGTTTGGCATGAGAAAAATCCATTCGTCGCGCAATTTGGATCGTCTTTCACGCTTATGCGCATTCCGTCGTAATTAAGCGAACATCGCGATCGTACGGCCAAACGAACCGACATCCGAGATATTTTTGAGCATGTTTTGGGTTCCCTATACTTTAACATCATTTTAGAGCCTTGAAATGAGGTTAACGAGGCTTAAACGTGCCAAAATGGGCCGAAATGCAAGTTTCCCAAGTTCAGGGACTAAACTGCAAATTCTGGAAAACTATGCCCAGGCGACCCGCGTGAGAGTTTGTGTATTCCTTAAGCGGGCCGCGTGAGGGTCCCAGATCAGCAAAAAATCTAATCCAGCTGTTACCAGCTGGTCCACACCCTTGAATCTGGTTTTTAAGCATTCTAGGGGCTAAATTTGATGGTTTTTAAGAGCCCATGGTATCCAAATACCATGTGCCCACTTGGACGGCCGAGATCGAAGCACGTTTCGCGATGAACGATCCTAACGGTTGTGCCATGTGACAACCCGTGATTTACGGCACCTAATTACGTAATTAACATGCGATTAACGCGATAATAAATAATGTTTACGACGCTAATTACCTTAACCAGGCCCTTGGAGCGCCCAGGAACGTTTGTTCAGCTATACAGCGCGTATGGTGATTTATGGGAAATCGGCTAAAAATGACGCGACAACGGACTGATACCGCACGAAATGCTGACAACGCCGACAAATATGGATGTTACATGAATATTTTATGCTTATGGAGCTTGCGTTGCGTTATCGGGTCTCGTAGGAATTACGAGCCACCTACACATGAGATGGGCTTGTAGGCCCTGGACCCAAGCCCAAGTCTAAACCTATATATAATATACTAGACCTAGTAAGGTCTCTATAATAACCTAAAAATATGCACAAGATCTCTATGAATCTTTTGAGTAGATTATGCAAGATTTACAAAATCAACTAAATATATATAAATCTATACAAAAGATTTTAATCCTACAAATAAAGCAAATGACCTGAATGTCATTTTTTTGCTCAATAGTCATAGAAAACACTATGTTCTATAAATAAAGGCCATCCACCCCATATCTCTTCGAAAACATAAGCAGACAAACCCTCATGTCTTCTTCTCTCACTCTCGATTTCAGTTAGCACACACAGAGAAGATTATCTTCTCCAAACCAAACACACTCCCTCATCCTCTCCCCCTCTGATGAAGATGAACGGCCGGAACTCCGGCCAGGCATGGCGGAGCCGGCGGCGGTGGTGGTTATTCCAGCCAAACAACCCCCCCTCTGTGACCCTCCGATCCACACCCTCATGCTTTCCCTCTCCCGTCTCGGTGAAACCCACAGCCGGTCGATGACCAACACCCCCCCCCTCTCTATACAGTAAAACGGACCACCACCACTGTTGGGTGGTGGTGAGCGGCGGCGAAGGGGCCAGGCGACGAAGAAAGACAGAGCAGAGAGAGAGAGAGACCAAGAGAGAGAAAGAAACCGGCGGTCTGATTGATTATCCGGCGGTCCGATGGTCGGCGTGGTTTTCCGACGGGTTTCAATCTCCGGTAAGACCCCCTCCTGTTCCTTCTAAATTTCTGAGCATTAATGGTGAAAGGAAGTTCTGTGTAGAAGATGATGACCATGTTCGAGTGTTACAGGTCAGATCCGAGTATTCAAATTTGTTTTTGGTAGGCAGATGTCGCTCGATTCACTTGCGGCTCGAGTTCTCGGTTCAGTGGGGTTGGCTCGGCTCTTGGTCAGCCACGGATAAACAAGCTCAAAGATGGTCAACGTTGACTCGGTCAACTCAACCGGTTGACTCGGTCAAACTCAGTCAACTGAGCCGGTCAACTCAGTTGACCCGGTCAACTCATTCAAGCGGCTCGACGATTCGACGCGAAGACTTGGTAAAAATTAACGTCACATTTATTTTGTTATTTTTATAGTATTATTACTCGCGTGACAAACGAGCTCGAACCGACTAACGATCTTGCATTTAGTGAATTGATTATTCATATTTGGTATTTTGATAAATTTCGTATATATTATGTGTTGGGTTGTTGAATCTTGATAAAAGTAACGACAACTTGCGTTGTCGGGGGCGTCCAAAAACAAAGGAAACTCTGCCCGTTTTTTTTTTTTTTGAGAAAATCCGTAAATAGAAACGCGTTTTATTATAAAACAAACATCGGATTCAAATGATATTTTGGAAAGACGAATACAAGCATAAAGTACTTTCGATAACACTTCACAACTTACAAAAAAGACGAGTCGGAAATTTATATAATTATTATATTTATTATAAACTTCGGGATTTCGACAACTCCTTTATAAAGTCAATATAATTATTTATATTGTTTCAAACGCCGAACGCACATTCGTTTATAAAAATAAATATAGTTTATATTTATTTCAAATACCAAACGACACGACAATTGTTTTGCTAAAATAAATATAGTTCATATATTTATTTGAAGTAATAAACGACACAAATTCTTTTATAAAATAGATATAGTTTATCTATTTATTTCGAACTTCAAACAAACTCGATAATACTTTCGCAAATAAATATAACTTTTTATATTTATTACAAACGCCGAAACGGCGTATACGTATATTATGGCAAATATACACAAGACGTGATGTATATAATACAAGTTATAATATATTATTTTCATACGAAGCGCGATACGAGTTTGTTATATGATATTTTCATAGAAATATTATTTTTATACACGTACGACTACTCGAGACGTCTAGCGCGATGATAATGATATATTTATATTTTTATATAAATATTTATTTATTTATTTTAAGTCTCTCGGAAACTAAGTCTTTTTCAAGACTTACTAAATTGCTGCTAACATTAAACGAGACTTAACACGTATAACTTAATCTTTTCCATTAAGTTAACAACATACCGTTGAATCGTTCGATTAACGATTCGGTAGAGCTCGGTAACACATAGTTACCGTTTTTGCTTAGAAACTTATTAGATATTTCATGTTAGGAATATTGTAGAATGCACGCTAGCAAGCCACGTCTTGGAAGCGACATCACAAAGTCGTAATTAGCTAGCTTTGCATAGGAATATTCAGGCGAGTTCATAACCCCCACTTTTTACTACTGTTTTACATTCTTTTTGTAAATGTTTTCGGGGTGGAAAGTCATGCACAATTTTCTGAAACATACAAAGTTTTGAACAAACGCAAAACTTGTATTTCTAAATCATATCACGAATGGATTTCGAGGAACTCAAACGATTTACGAAAGGTTTATACTAAACATACCGGTTTTTACAAAACAAATGCTTATTTTCGAAATATGAATGATTTTTCATAACTAAGGAGTCAGTCAGGGTGGCTGGGAAGGTTCAGTCAGGGTGGCTGGGAAAGTTCAGTCAGGGTGGCTGGGAAAGCTCAGTCAGGGTGGCTGGGGAGGCTCAGCCAGGGTGGCTGAGGTGGAATATATGTTACAGTAATTACAAAAATTTTTTACATGGTATGGTTAACGTAAGGAGGTGTTATACGATCATGTGAGTGGATAGGAACAACATGGGGCCATTAGTCCTCATGGAGGGACCGAGGGACAGGAGCGATAGATCTATCTGGGTGTAGCGAGCCCAGCCCCCGGCCAAACTAGAAACGGACCGTGGGGTGACTTTGTCCACATACTTTGCCGTGGCGAAATCTGCTAGGTTTGAGTCTCCCTATTTGCACTTCACATATGTCAGTGGTCTTGCAAACCATTGGTGATCACAAGTCCTCTTACACTGCTACATACCAGGGATTTTATACTTACGGAAACTTCTTGTTCATACAAATTAACTACCATGTTTTATACAAATACAAAGAATTATGGGGGTATGGAGTCAAAGTCAGGGTGGGCATTGACGGTTATGCGAACATTACAAATACAAGGCTTTACAAATACATGGTTTTATGAACATAACGTGTTACAAACACAACGTTTCCATATAACTTGGCAAGAAAATGATTTTTAAATTCATTTTCTCAATACTATTTCAAAAACCGGTTACCAAAGACTTATTTCAAACCTTTCACAACTCAAAAGATTTATTTCAGATCTTTTACAAACAAACTATGAACTCGCTCAACTTTATGTTGACTTTCTCGCATGTTCTTTCTCAGGTTGCATTTCTAAGACAAGGCACGGTTGGAATAGGAGGACCATGAAGGGTCGAGTACTTAGTGGGCGTTCAATTTCTAGAAAGACTTAGCTTATTTGCTTCCGCTGTGCAATGAAGATACCAGTCCAGTCACGCCAAGGCTCTGATAATTTCGGGGTGTGACAGATTGGTATCAGAGCTATAGGTTACAGCGAATTAGGTTTCTGTTATACCTAGGCTCTAACCTCACCTTTCCCCCTGGGGACTTAGATCATTGAGACGTTGAATACATACAGAACGCCTAGTACTCGACTATGGTCTCCAACCGTTGCCGAAAAACAAGCAGTCAAAATATTGTTTCCAAACATACGCTATTATGGTGTTTCATACACGGTGCATAAAACAATTACATACAGTACACAACACTCTGAGAGTTTAGGAAGCATGCATTTAAAACCTTCGGAAAAGGGAATTCAGTCTGAGAGGCTGGGAGGATAGTCTAGTGGGACTAGGAGATTCAGTCTGGGAGGCTGGAAGGGTAGTCTAGTGGGACTAGAAGATTCAGTCTGAGAGGCTGGGAGGATAGTCTAGTGGGACTAGGAGATTCAGTCTGGGAGGCTGGAAGGATAGTCTAGTGGGACTAGAAGATTCAGTCTGAGAGGCTAGGAGGATAGTCTAGTGGGACTAGGAGATTCAGTCTGGGAGGCTGGAAGGGTAGTCTAGTGGGACTAGAAGATTCAGTCTGAGAGGCTGGGAGGATAGTCTAGTGGGACTAGGAGATTCAGTCTGGGAGGCTGGAAGGATAGTCTAGTGGGACTAGAAGATTCAGTCTGAGAGGCTGGGAGGATAGTCTAGTGGGACTAGGAGATTCAGTCTGGGAGGCTGGAAGGATAGTCTAGTGGGACTAGAAGATTCAGTCTGAGAGGCTGGGAGGATTGTCTAGTGGGACTAGGAGATTCAGTCTGGGAGGCTGGAAGGATAGTCTAGTGGGACTAGGAGATTCAGTCTGAGAGGCTGGAAGGATAGTCTAGTGGGACTAGGAGATTCAGTCTGAGAGGCTGGAAGGATAGTCTAGTGGGACTAGAGGGTTCAGTCTGAGAGGCTGGGAGGATAGACTAGTGGGACTAGGGGAATTACTTGATTGCTTATTGATGACTAACATGCTTATTTGATTATATGATCGATTATTTGTGCATGTACATCACGTAGGAATCGCGAATATTAACTCGGGTACACACTATTATCCACATTGTCTATGATATTTTAACTCCCCGAGCAGGCAACCTACGCATAACAAAACGATAGCGCACGGGAATACATGGAACTCAATTTTTACGTCCACGGATGTCGGGGTACATCACCTTCTACATGGCACACGACGCTAGTGCACAGGTATACGTGGAACTTAATCTTACATCAACAGAGGTTGAAGTACGTCACATACGACTATCAAGGCGAGGCCTTTGAAAAGACGCGATGGCGCAACTCAACAACGACGCTAGATTCTTGTCAGCAGGAGAACTAACGGCCAGGAAACGACAACTTGTCACGCGATCCTGCAACGACACGAATCACTCCAAGGAAAAGACGTATGTCTCCACATCCCCCCTATTTCGGTTAACGACGGTAATGTCACCTAACAATTGGTCGTCACACGAAACCCCAGGTAAAGTCCTCAAATTTCTATTATTGAAATTTCGAATTTCACGCTCACTGAGTAGATTTTCGTGTCTCTACTCCTCTTAAGGGTCATTGTATCACGATCATTTCTTTACAAGATACATACATGGTTTTTCGTTGTGACCATGCCGAAAGCTTTCTTGTTGAATACATATGTTTATTGTCGGATTGCGCTAAAACCAAGTTCAATTGTTTGAACTTGTCCATTACACATATTCACTTCAGAGCGTCATATGATGTGTTGAGGGCATCATATTCAAAAAAAAAAAAAAATTTTTAACAAATGTTTTATTTGTTCCGAGTCGAAGTAAACTTGTTTGACATTCGACTCCACTAAATTGTTTGTTGATTTCGACACCTTGGGGTGGTATCTTTCACTTATTTGAAGCTTGCGCTAAACTCGTTTCGGCATCTCATGCACGGATTTAAATATTTATTTATTGATTGCTTTAAATCCGCTTTGATTTATTATATCAAAGCTGTCTTGATACAATAGTGTGTTAAGAAAATGGTACACCAATTCATTTTTATATTCCTGTGTACCTCCTAAAGGTCCTTTCAACATCGAGTTAATGTTTTGCGATCGAGAACATTATTTCTTTGATGTTTCATTTTCAATTGAAAATTCTATGATGTCATTTGAAACAAACTCTCAGATTCCCTTATTGCGCATTCATTTCACCTCAAACACGGTGAATTCGTTTGATCACCGCTATTATTAGATTGTTTAAATCGTTACGACACCTTGTGGTGTTGGTGCAAACTTGTAGCTTGGGCTAATCATGATCGATCGTTTCGTGCAAAACACAGGTGATACTTGTTCGATCACCGATATTATTGAATTGTTTCATTCATTACGACACCTTGAGGCGTCGGTATAACTTGCAGCTTGTGCTGATCACGATCGAGCGTTTCATGCAAACTATTATATTTGAGATTGTTGATTTTAAGTTCATCCGGTGGATGTTATTGCTTCTAGAACTCATTTACACGTTGTAAACGTTCATATGGAATTCGATTGGTCGAAGTTCCTGTTCATTATTGAATCCCTGTTAACTTAGTCACATTAGTGACTGTACCTATACGTCTCGTTTCCTTTGACATCAGTTACTGAGACACATTTCTTTTAAACCGTTGGGATTCCTATTGTGAAGGAATGTCCTTGAATTCACATGACTCGAATAAGTCTTGTTTCGATTACGCGTTCATTCACTTTGTTATTATTCGGACTTACCTGCGAATAACACAATTCCGAGGAGATAACACAGTCTAAATTTCGAGGATGAAATTTCTGTAACAGGGGGAGAATGTGACAACCCGTGATTTACGGCACCTAATTACGTAATTAACATGCGATTAACGCGATAATAAATAATGTTTACAACGCTAATTACCTTAACCAGGCCCTTGGAGCGCCCAGGAACGTTTGTTCAGCTATACAGCGCGTATGGTGATTTATGGGAAATCGGCTAAAAATGACGCGACAACGGACTGATACCGCACGAAATGCTGACAACGCCGACAAATATGGATGTTACATGAATATTTTATGCTTATGGAGCTTGCGTTGCGTTATCGGGTCTCGTAGGAATTACGAGCCACCTACACATGAGATGGGCTTGTAGGCCCTGGACCCAAGCCCAAGTCTAAACCTATACATAATATACTAGACCTAATAAGGTCTCTATAAGAACCTAAAAATATGCACAAGATCTCTATGAATCTTTTGAGTAGATTATGCAAGATTTACAAAATCAACTAAATATATATAAATCTATACAAAAGATTTTAATCCTACAAATAAAGCAAATGACCTGAATGTCATTTTTTTGCTCAATAGTCATAGAAAACACTATGTTCTATAAATAAAGGCCATCCACCCCATATCTCTTCAAAAACATAAGCAGACAAACCCTCATGTCTTCTTCTCTCACTCTCGATTTCAGTTAGCACACACAGAGAAGATTATCTTCTCCAAACCAAACACACTCCCTCATCCTCTCCCCCTCTGATGAAGATGAACGGCCGGAACTCCGGCCAGGCATGGCGCAGCCGGCGGCGGCGGTGGTTATTCCAGCCAAACAACCCCCCCTCTGTGACCCTCCGATCCACACCCTCATGCTTTCCCTCTCCCGTCTCGGTGAAACCCACAGCCGGTCGATGACCAACACCCCCCCTCTCTCTATACAGTAAAACGGACCACCACCACTGTTGGGTGGTGGTGAGCGGCGGCGAAGGGGCTAGGCGACGAAGAAGACAGAGCAGAGAGAGAGAGAGACCAAGAGAGAGAAAGAAACCGGCGGTCCGATTGATTATCCGGCGGTCCGATGGTCGGCGTGGTTTTCCGACGGGTTTCAAACTCCGGTAAGACCCCCTCCTGTTCCTTCTAAATTTCTGAGCATTAATGGTGAAAGGAAGTTCTGTGTAGAAGATGATGACCATGTTCGAGTGTTACAGGTCAGATCCGAGTATTCAAATTTGTTTTTGGTAGGCAGATGTCGCTCGATTCACTTGCGGCTCGAGTTCTCGGTTCAGTGGGGTTGGCTCGGCTCTTGGTCAGCCACGGATAAACAAGCTCAAAGATGGTCAACGTTGACTCGGTCAACTCAACCGGTTGACTCGGTCAAACTCAGTCAACTGAGCCGGTCAACTCAGTTGACCCGGTCAACTCATTCAAGCGGCTCGACGATTCGACGCGAAGACTTGGTAAAAATTAACGTCACATTTATTTTGTTATTTTTATGGTATTATTACTCACGTGACAAACGAGCTCGAACCGACTAACGATCTTGCATTTAGTGAATTGATTATTCATATTTGGTATTTTGATAAATTTCGTATATATTATGTGTTGGGTTGTTGAATCTTGATAAAAGTAACGACAACTTGCGTTGTCGGGGGCGTCCAAAAACAAAGGAAACTCTGCCCGTTTTTTTTTTTTTTTTGAGAAAATCCGTAAATAGAAACGCGTTTTATTATAAAACAAACATCGGATTCAAATGATATTTTGGAAAGACGAATACAAGCATAAAGTACTTTCGATAACACTTCACAACTTACAAAAAAGACGAGTCGGAAATTTATATAATTATTATATTTATTATAAACTTCGGGATTTCGACAACTCCTTTATAAAGTCAATATAATTATTTATATTGTTTCAAACGCCGAACGCACATTCGTTTATAAAAATAAATATAGTTTATATTTATTTCAAATACCAAACGACACGACAATTGTTTTGCTAAAATAAATATAGTTCATATATTTATTTGAAGTAATAAACGACACAAATTCTTTTATAAAATAGATATAGTTTATCTATTTATTTCGAACTTCAAACAAACTCGATAATACTTTCGCAAATAAATATAACTTTTTTATATTTATTACAAACGCCGAAACGGCGTATACGTATATTATGGCAAATATACACAAGACGTGATGTATATAATACAAGTTATTATATATTATTTTCATACGAAGCGCGATACGAGTTTGTTATATGATATTTTCATAGAAATATTATTTTTATACACGTACGACTACTCGAGACGTCTAGCGCGATGATAATGATATATTTATATTTTTATATAAATATTTATTTATTTATTTTAAGTCTCTCGGAAACTAAGTCTTTTTCAAGACTTACTAAATTGCTGCTAACATTAAACGAGACTTAACACGTATAACTTAATCTTTTCCATTAAGTTAACAACATACCGTTGAATCGTTCGATTAACGATTCGGTAGAGCTCGGTAACACGTAGTTACCGTTTTTGCTTAGAAACTTATTAGATATTTCATGTTAGGAATATTGTAGAATGCACGCTAGCAAGCCACGTCTTGGAAGCGACATCACAAAGTCGTAATTAGCTAGCTTTGCACAGGAATATTCAGGCGAGTTCATAACCCCCACTTTTTACTACTGTTTTACATTCTTTTTGTAAATGTTTTCGGGGTGGAAAGACATGCACAATTTTCTGAAACATACAAAGTTTTGAACAAACGCAAAACTCGTATTTCTAAATCATATCACGAATGGATTTCGAGGAACTCAAACGATTTACGAAAGGTTTATACTAAACATACCGGTTTTTACAAAACAAATGCTTATTTTCGAAATATGAATGATTTTTCATAACTAAGGAGTCAGTCAGGGTGGCTGGGAAGGTTCAGTCAGGGTGGCTGGGAAAGTTCAGTCAGGGTGGCTGGGAAAGCTCAGTCAGGGTGGCTGGGGAGGCTCAGCCAGGGTGGCTGAGGTGGAATATATGTTACAGTAATTACGAAAATTTTTTACATGGTATGGTTAACGTAAGGAGGTGTTATACGATCATGTGAGTGGATAGGAACAACATGGGGCCATTAGTCCTCATGGAGGGACCGAGGGACAGGAGCGATAGATCTATCTGGGTGTAGCGAGCCCAGCCCCCGGCCAAACTAGAAACGGACCGTGGGGTGACTTTGTCCACATACTTTGCCGTGGCGAAATCTGCTAGGTTTGAGTCTCCCTATTTGCACTTCACATATGTCAGTGGTCTTGCAAACCATTGGTGATCACAAGTCCTCTTACACTGCTACATACCAGGGATTTTATACTTACGGAAACTTCTTGTTCATACAAATTAACTACCATGTTTTATACAAATACAAAGAATTATGGGGGTATGGAGTCAAAGTCAGGGTGGGCATTGACGGTTACGCGAACATTACAAATACAAGGCTTTACAAATACATGGTTTTATGAACATAACGTGTTACAAACACAACGTTTCCATATAACTTGGCAAGAAAATGATTTTTAAATTCATTTTCTCAATACTATTTCAAAAACCGGTTACCAAAGACTTATTTCAAACCTTTCACAACTCAAAAGATTTATTTCAGATCTTTTACAAACAAACTATGAACTCGCTCAACTTTATGTTGACTTTTTCGCATGTTCTTTCTCAGGTTGCATTTCTAAGACAAGGCACGGTTGGAATAGGAGGACCATGAAGGGTCGAGTACTTAGTGGGCGTTCAATTTCTAGAAAGACTTAGCTTATTTGCTTCCGCTGTGCAATGAAGATACCAGTCCAGTCACGCCAAGGCTCTGATAATTTCGGGGTGTGACATGCCATGCCTATATAAACCCAACCCACTTCATTCTTTCCCCACTTGATTTCTGAGATTTCTCTAAGTTGGGGTGTTACATCACCTCATACCTGAGAATACTTGGAAAATCAATCTTGCGGGGACCTTCTGTAAGTATTCTTTCGCGTTTTTCATTCGTTTTAGCGTTAAAGTCAAACTGCGTTTGACTTTCTGCTTTGACCAGTTTATGGTCAACGCGAAGTTCGTTTGAACTTCATAACGTGAGCGTAATCACGATGGTTATAGTCCCTAGCGACTATACCTACTGATTACCACGTTATCTAGGCTCAGTGACGAGTCGTAGTTTCGGCCAAAATGCGTTTTCTCACGTATTTTGTAACCAAACTACTCTAGAGTATTAAAACCGTTTGCTTTAATACCAAACCTGTTTTCTAACATTACTAAACATGTTCTAGCATGTTTGGCTCGTCGCTTTTAGATTTGTGCTTGTTTAGGGTCGTAAAGGTAAGCGATCTAATCAATCGCTTATGCTTACGAACCCGACCCATTTGGTCGATCATTAGGATCCGACCAAACATTTTAGGTGACCATAGTTGTGTAGGGAATAACCTTCCGAGGTTATACCTTATGGTCACAATGTTTAAGTAGTTGTATGATAAGTAGTTCTTATGCCTTAGGTAAATTACCAAAATACCCTTTTTGCGCCAAAAATTCATTTTAAGCCTATGTAACATAATTTTTGGTATCTAAACTGATTTAGCAACTATATTAAACATGATAAGGCATATCTTGCTTGTCATAGGGCTAGTTAGGCATTACGAACGCGTTTTACGCAAACGACACGTTAAAGTAGCATAAGCTACCTAAACGAGTCGTAACGGGTCAAAAGCACTTAGGATAAGTTTCGTTTTAGTATGTAGGCTTTGTCAAACCATATTACATAAGTTCCTATACTTATTTGGTTTACGAACCCTCGTACTACCCGATCCTCCGATAGGTCTGGTTATTAATGTAGATACCTATATAGGTGCCGTTTGATTCCGTGATCTTCTAGCATTGCTTGGTGGTTATCCTACGACTTCTAAGCAATCTCAGGTGAGTACATAGTCCCCTCTTTTACTGTTTTCCAAACATTTTGGGGTGAAACACATGTGCCTACTTGTTACTTTCATGCTTTCTTGTTTTCACATCATATGCTTGCTATGTTCTTTAGTACACTTATAGTACATGATTTCATTACATTGTTTTGCTATGTATGTTAACTTAGCATGCTAGCACATTGATTTACATTACGTTGTTTTGCGATATATGTTTACATGACATATTAGCACATTGTTTTACATGACTTTTCTGCTTTGTATGTTTACTTAGCATACTTAGTAAATTGTTTTCACATAACTTGTTTACGTTTGGCATGACATTTGGTTTGCATAAACGGTTCTTTACTACATTCATTAACATTAGCTACGCCGCTCGGTAGTAAGTAATGGTACCATAGGACTTGACAAATCCCGTTCCTGACACCCTAGGTTTGTTTGGGTGAAAGGAATGACTGAATCCGAAAACATTTTACTTTGATAACCTTTACTCTAAGGTTATCCTGCTGTCTCAAGGCTTGAATGTAATGCGTTAACTTACCACATAAATGTTTGTATCAATAAAACAAGCTTTTACTTGGCAAAACATAACTTTTTGATTTATTCAAAATACTTTGTTTTGTTCCTTTTTACTTATGGTTAAGTATTCTCATTTTGTTACTTACCATACATAACTTTTGTTTACACTTAACTACATGACTACATTTTGGGTTTTAAACATTGACAATGGTTTAGACAAGAACATTTGATGATTGGGTTGAACATGAACTATATGCTTTGGTGGTTTGTTTAAGTGACTTAAGTAACGATATGTGTGTAGTATGCTACAAGCATGGTGGATACGCCGCTGGTACTTCCTATATATAAGTGCTTGTATTATATTACATGACATACCGTTATTTAAATCATTCAATTTTGGACTTATACATTTTTGCAAATAACGTATTTTTCACAAGACTTTGTTTTACAAAATAATTTATTCCATACAACTTATTTTTACTTGGTTATTCTTTTAACCATACATCATTCTTTTATACATACATATTAACTGATTTGTTATCGCTTTTCAAACATTTTAGAAGCAAACACTTAAACTAGATTCATGACAAGTTTTCATTAAACATTTTCTTAAACCTAAGTCATGAATCCTATTTTCATAAAACCTATGTTACTCACAGTCATTTTTATGCTGACGTACCTATTTTCACATGTGTTTCAGGAGCTAATGCATAGGATGATCGTGACACGCTAGGGTGGACTTGGGCCTTAGTGACATAAAACAGAGCTAGACTTAGTTTAATTACGTTATGTACTCCTTAATTCTATGGTTTTAAGACAATGTAACATGTTGGTTCTTGTTTGAAACAATGTATTCCACCCTTGGGTGATGAATAAAATATTATATTAATTACCTTGGTTGTGGAACAATAATTCTGTTACAACACTCCCCGATGTTTCCGCCACGATTTGATGTTTTACGTGGTCGGGGTGTGACAGAAGAGTTGGTATCAGAGCCAATGGTTATAGGGAATTAGGTTATTAGTAATGCTTTGACCTAGACTATAACCTTTCTAGGACCCCAACACAAGTTGTCTTGTGTTTAGATTTTAAAACATGCACTTCACCTATCCTTAGGTGATTACCAAAAACAAAACATAATGGAAGGCACAAAGCCAAAATGAACCATCTATCTCTTAAACCTTCCAAGTTTTCAAAATCTCGTCAAAGTTTTGGGTTCTAAATAGTGTGAACACGTGCAAACTGGAAGGGTGAATGCCTGTACCCTGGGTTTTCTGTCTAAGGCTAGAGTGTTCGTACAAATCCACATAATCGGACCAGTCACTCTTACCTGGGAACTCTTGGGGTGAGTGTTCACTTATAGGCGAGCATGTCTTCACTAAGCATTATTTATGGACCCATTTACTTTGATTAGTCACTGTGTGTCATTTGTTTGCTTTGTGATACGGACGAATGACCACCATCCTTGCTTTGTTGATTTTGTTTCGTCTCGTTCTTTTCATCTAATCATCTCACTCGTTTCCTCTCGTGTTTTCCTCTTTTTAGCATGCCTCCTCGACGCGAAAATCCGCTACCGAATGCCGAACTGGCAGAAATCATCGCACAGCATATGGCTGCTGCGTTCCCGAATCTTATTGCTCAGTTTAACCAAGCCAACATCAATCAGAACGCTCCTTGTAACTTCAAGAGCTTCAATTCGGCTAAACCACTCAAGTTCAGTGGTACTGAGGGGGCAACTGGGCTCCTTCAATGGTTTGAGAGCATTGAGAATACTTTTCGTCATGTTCAGTGTCCTGATAATCGCAAGGTCGAGTTTGCTTCTAGTGTTTTTCAGAAGAGGGCGTTGACATGGTGGAACGGGGTCATGAGGGATCGTGGTGCTGAAATTGCTTTAGCACAGACATGGGCTGAGTTGAGGACTCTCATGATGAGTGAGTTTTGTCCTCGTCATGAACTGCGAGCATTGGAAAGGGAGTTCGATGATCTGAAATAAGTAAGTGGTGAGCACCGGGCGTATACGGATAGGTATGAGGAGCTGAGTTTGTTATGCCCAACAATGGTTACCCCACTTGATAAGGCTATCGAGAGATACATCGATGGTCTACCTGACTCAGTGCAAGACATAGTTACTGGTAGTAAACCTACCACTGTTCGTCAGGCAATCGAACTATCTGCAACGCTGACTGAGTCGCAGATACGAAAGGGTAAGTTGCATAGAAAGGGTGACAAGAAGGGTAAGAAGCAGGAGTCTGACAAGAAGGATAACAAGAAAGGTAAAAACAAGAAGGGGAATGATGCGGGTTCTTCGAAGGGTTCAAGGAAGCGGAAAGCTTCCCAGAGCTATGCCGTTACTACTCAGGCTCAAACTGCTCAAAATCAGCCTGCACAACCTCCTGCCAAGAAACCATACTTTGGCAATGCACCTTTGTGCAATAAGTGTAACGGACATCATCAACCACACCACCAGTGCCGTCAATGCACCAACTGCGGAAGACCTGATCATCTTGCTGCTACATGCCGCATTCCTACTAATTTGAATCGGGCAGCTCAGAACCCGGCTCAACAGGTTGCTCAGCCTCTTGCTCAGCAACAAGGTCAAGCAGCACGACCTCACTTCCCACCAGGCTCTTGTTACAACTGTGGGGATCGGACCCACTACCGTAATCAATGTCCAAGATTAGTGAATGCAAACCCGGTTCAAGCTCAGGCTCGTGGATGCGCTTTTAACATGAATGCTGCTGAGGCACAGGCAGACAATGAAGTGGTAAACGGTACGTTCTTTGTTAATAATCAACCTGCGTCTGTTCTTTTTGATTCAGGGGCCGATAAGAGTTTTGTGTCGTTATCTTTTGAGCCCTTGCTTCGCGTGTCTAGAACGAAACTAGGTAAGCCTTTGACAGTCGAAGTTGCGAATGGTGAACCCATTGTTCTTGATTCTGTTCTTCGCAACTGCCAGTTGAACCTTAACGACCATCTTTTTCCTATTGACCTCACGCCTATGCAACTTGGAAGCTTCGACATTATTGTGGGTATGGATTGGTTAGCCAAGCATCGCGCAGAGGTAGTGTGTTTTGAGAAGATCGTTCGTGTGCCGCTTTCGTCAGGTGAGATACTACAGGTTCGTGGTGAGAAACCTGCTAGTAGCCTCAAGCTTATGTCTTGTTTTCAAGCTCGGAAGTATCGGCGAAAGAACTATGTGGCCTTCTTGGCACATGTTACAGCAGATAAAGACCAAGGTAAGTCTATGCAAGATATTCCTATTGTTCAGGATTATCCGGAGCTGTTTCCTGAAGAGTTACCTGGTCTACCTCCAGCACGCCAAGTCGAGTTCCGTATTGATCTTGTACCTGGTGCAAATCCTATTGCCAGGGCTCCATATCGTCTTGCACCGTCTGAGATGCAAGAGTTGTCTAAGCAGCTTTAGGAGCTTTCTGACAAAGGTTTTATCCGTCCTAGCTTTTCACCTTGGGGTGCTCCCGTTCTCTTTGTCAAGAAAAAGGATGGATCCTTCAGAATGTGTATCGATTATCGTGAGCTGAATAAGCTTACCATCAAGAATCGATATCCCCTACCTCGCATTGATAATCTCTTTGACCAGTTACAGGGTGCTACTTGCTTTTCGAAGATTGACCTTCGTTCTGGGTATCATCAACTTCGTGTGCATGAAGAGGATATTCCCAAAACAGCATTCCGCACTCGATATGGGCATTATGAGTTCACAGTCATGCCATTCGGTTTGACCAATGCTCCTGCTATTTTCATGGACTTAATGAATAGGGTCTGCAAGCCTTATTTGGATAAGTTCATCATCGTTTTTATTGATGACATCTTGATTTACTCTAAGACGCGAGCTGATCACGAGCGCCATCTTCGTCTTACTCTGGAACTCCTAAAGAAAGAGCCACTTTTTGCCAAGTTCTCCAAGTGTGAATTTTGGCTTAAGGAAGTTCAATTTTTAGGACATATTGTCAACGAACAAGGTATTCATGTAGATCCCTCCAAGATCTGTGCGATTAAGGATTGGGATACGCCTACTACTCCTACTGAGGTTCGTTCTTTTCTTGGTCTTGCGGGTAATTACCGCCGCTTCATCGAGAACTTCTCAAAGATTGCAGTTCCTCTAACTGCTCTAACTCAGAAGAATAAACCCTTTGAATGGGGTTTTAAGCAAGAAGAAGCATTTCACACCTTGAAGTAGAAGCTTTGTGTTGCACCTATTCTGACTTTGCCTGAGGGCAATGATGATTTTGTTGTTTACTGTGATGCATCGAAATTGGGTCTTGGCTGTGTTCTGATGCAAAGGAACAAAGTCATAGCCTACGCATCAAGGCAATTGAAGGTACATGAGAGAAACTACACCACTCATGATCTTGAGTTGGGTGCAGTTGTCTTCGCTCTCAAAATCTGGAGACACTATTTGTACGGTACAAAATGCGTGGTTTTCACTGACCACAAAAGTCTTCAGCACATCTTCAATCAGAAAGAACTCAACATGAGGCAAAGACGTTGGGTCGAACTCCTAAATGACTATGATTGCGAAATTCGCTACCATCCTGGTAAAGCGAATGTCGTGGCTGATGCATTAAGTCGTAAGGAGCGTACTGTGCTTCATTGTGTTCGTGTTCAATCTGCTATTCAAGCTCGATCTGATATCCAAGTACACATTTCTCAGGCTCAACAGGCTTGTGTTTCACAAGACTTGATGGGTAAGGAATTACCCTATCACATTAAGCCTGATCTTGTGCTGAAGGAAGATGGATCGTATTATTTCATGGACCGTTTGTGGGTCCCAAGCCGAGATGATCTTCGCACTCTGCTTATGGATGAGGCCCATAAGTCTCGTTATTCTATTCATCCTGGCTCAGATAAAATGTATAAGGATCTTCGTACTCAGTATTGGTGGCCTGGTATAAAGAAAGACATTGCCTTGTACGTTTCTAAATGCCTTACTTGTCTCAAGGTTAAGGCTGAACACCAACATCCTTATGGTCTTTTGGAGCAACCAGAGATTCCAGTTTGGAAATGGGAAAACATTGCTATGGATCTCATTACTAAACTCCCGCGCACTAAGAGAGGTCATGATACCATCTGGGTAGTTGTTGATCGTCTTACAAAGTCAGCGCATTTCCTGCCAATCCGTGAGAATCTATCTGCTGAAGATCTGGCCAAAATCTACGTGGATGAAATTGTATCTCGACATGGTGTTCCTTTGAACATTATTTCTGATAGGGATGCTCGCTTCTCTTCTCGATTTTGGAGAACCATGCAATCTGCTATGGGGACCCAACTCAATCTGAGCACAGCCTATCATCCACAAACAGATGGCCAAACTGAGAGAACCATTCAGACTTTGGAGGATATGCTTAGAGCTTGTGTGATCGACTTTGGTGGTAGTTGGGATTCACATCTTCCATTGATTGAATTCTCCTACAACAACAGTTATCACTCCAGCATCAACATGGCTCCTTTCGAGGCTCTCTATGGTCGAAAATGTCGTTCACCAGTCTGCTGGAATGAAATAGGTGAGGCTCAGCTTACTGGACCTGACCTCATTCTAAAGACAACTGACAAGGTTAAGAAAGTTCGTGATAACTTACAGGCAGCTCGAAGCCGTCAAAAGAGTTACGCGGACCAACGACGCAAGCCCTTAGAATTCCAAGTCGGTGATCGTGTATTACTTAAGGTCTCACCTTGGAAAGGTGTGATCAGATTTGGAAAGAGAGGAAAACTTGCACCTAGATACGTTGGACCATTCAAGATCGTCGAAAGAATCGGTAAGGTAGCCTACAGACTTGCATTACCTCCCGAACATGGAAATATTCATCCAACTTTCCACGTATCCAATCTCAAAAAGTGTTTAGCTGATGAGAACCTCCACATACCACTTGACGAAATTCGTGTTGATAAAACACTACATTTTGTTGAGAAACCTATGGAAATTATGGATCGTGAAGTCAAATGGCTTAAACGCAAGCGCATTCCGTTGGTTAAAGTTCGCTGGGAATCTAAACGTGGACCTGAGTTTACTTGGGAACGCGAAGATCAAATGAAGGCGAAATATCCACATCTTTTCTCACGAGTTTCCTCTAAACAAATTTCGGGACGAAATTTCCGCAAGTAGGGGAGACTGTGACATCTGTGCTTGTAATCATTGTAAACAGTTCAGTTATCAATGAAATAAAGTTATTTGATCCCTATGTTTGTTTGTTTATGTTTGATGTTTTTCATGTTTTGACTTTTATTCGATTTCAAACTCTATATCGCTTTCTAGAGAATTATACGCAAACTGGTGCGAAAACGTAATCAGTTATATGCAACAAATACTCCGGAACATCAATTTATGCTTAACATACCTTAAATAACCTTTACATAACTTAGAAATAAGTTTCGAAGGCTTTGGTATGGCAAAATCTAGTTTATTCGCTTACAGGGACTAAAATTGACAAACTGCGAAAGTATGCCAATCTGAACTATAACGAACATTCCGGAACATGATCATAAGTTAAACACACCTTAAATATCCTTTACATAGCTTAGAAATAGGCTTTGAGGGGTTTGGTGTGCTAAAATAAACTTTATGCTCATTCAGGGACTAAAAGCGTCAAAAATGCATAAGTTTGCATTTTCGCGCATAACTTACGTTCTGAATACTTCCGGACATCCAAAAATTTATGCAAGCATTAAAATATTATGTTTTAATGTTTGGCATGAGAAAAATCCATTCGTCGCGCAATTTGGATCGTCTTTCACGCTTATGCGCATTCCGTCGTAATTAAGCGAACATCGCGATCGTACGGCCAAACGAACCGACATCCGAGATATTTTTGAGCATGTTTTGGGTTCCCTATACTTTAACATCATTTTAGAGCCTTGAAATGAGGTTAACGAGGCTTAAACGTGCCAAAAATGGGCCGAAATGCATGTTTCCCAAGTTCAGGGACTAAACTGCAAATTCTGGAAAACTATGCCCAGGCGACCCGCGTGAGAGTTTGTATATTCCTTAAGCGGGACGCGTGAGGGTCCCAGATCAGCAAAAAAATCTAATCCAGCTGTTACCAGCTGTTCCACACCCTTGAATCTGGTTTTTAAGCATTCTAGGGGCTAAATTTGATGGTTTTTAAGAGCCCATGGTATCCAAATACCATGTGCCCACTTGGACGGCCGAGATCGAAGCACGTTTCGCGATGAACGATCCTAACGGTTGTGCCATGCCTATATAAACCCAACCCACTTCATTCTTTCCCCACTTGATTTCTGAGATTTCTCTAAGTTGGGGTGTTACATCACCTCATACCTGAGAATACTTGGAAAATCAATCTTGCGGGGACCTTCTGTAAGTATTCTTTCGCGTTTTTCATTCGTTTTAGCGTTAAAGTCAAACTGCGTTTGACTTTCTGCTTTGACCAGTTTATGGTCAACACGAAGTTCGTTTGAACTTCATAACGTGAGCGTAATCACGATGGTTATAGTCCCTAGCGACTATACCTACTGATTACCACGTTATCTAGGCTCAGTGACGAGTCGTAGTTTCGGCCAAAATGCGTTTTCTTGCGTATTTTGTAACCAAACTACTCTAGAGTATTAAAACCATTTGTTTTAATACCAAACCTGTTTTCTAACATTACTAAACATGTTCTAGCATGTTTGGCTCGTCGCTTTTAGATTTGTGCTTGTTTAGGGTCGTAAAGGTAAGCGATCTAATCAATCGCTTATGCTTACGAACCCGACCCATTTGGTCGATCATTAGGATCCGACCAAACATTTTAGGTGACCATAGTTGTGTAGGGAATAACCTTCCGAGGTTATACCTTATGGTCACAATGTTTAAGTAGTTGTATGATAAGTAGTTCTTATGCCTTAGGTAAATTACCAAAATACCCTTTTTGCGCCAAAAATTCATTTTAAGCCTATGTAACATAATTTTTGGTATCTAAACTGATTTAGCAACTATATTAAACATGATAAGGCATATCTTGCTTGTCATAGGGCTAGTTAGGCATTACGAACGCGTTTTACGCAAACGACACGTTAAAGTAGCATAAGCTACCTAAACGAGTCGTAACGGGTCAAAAGCACTTAGGATAAGTTTCGTTTTAGTATGTAGGCTTTGTCAAACCATATTACATAAGTTCCTATACTTATTTGGTTTACGAACCCTCGTACTACCCGATCCTCCGATAGGTCCGGTTACTAATGTAGATACCTATATAGGTGCCGTTTGATTCCGTGATCTTCTAGCATTGCTTGGTGGTTATCCTACGACTTCTAAGCAATCTCAGGTGAGTACATAGTCCCCTCTTTTACTGTTTTCCAAACATTTTGGGGTGAAACACATATGCCTACTTGTTACTTTCATGCTTTCTTGTTTTCACATCATATGCTTGCTATGTTCTTTAGTACACTTATAGTACATGATTTCATTACATTGTTTTGCTATGTATGTTAACTTAGCATGCTAGCACATTGATTTACATTACGTTGTTTTGCGATATATGTTTACATGACATATTAGCACATTGTTTTACATGACTTTTCTGCTTTGTATGTTTACTTAGCATACTTAGTAAATTGTTTTCACATAACTTGTTTACGTTTGGTATGACATTTGGTTTGCATAAACGGTTCTTTACTACATTCATTAACATTAGCTACGCCGCTCGGTAGTAAGTAATGGTACCATAGGACTTGACAAATCCCGTTCCTGACACCCTAGGTTTGTTTGGGTGAAAGGAATGACTGAATCCGAAAACATTTTACTTTGATAACCTTTACTCTAAGGTTATCCTGCTGTCTCAAGGCTTGAATGTAATGCGTTAACTTACCACATAAATGTTTGTATCAATAAAACAAGCTTTTACTTGGCAAAACATAACTTTTTTATTTATTCAAAATACTTTGTTTTGTTCCTTTTTACTTATGGTTAAGTATTCTCATTTTGTTACTTACCATACATAACTTTTGTTTACACTTAACTACATGACTACATTTTGGGTTTTAAACATTGACAATGGTTTAGACAAGAACATTTGATGATTGGGTTGAACATGAACTATATGCTTTGGTGGTTTGTTTAAGTGACTTAAGTAACGATATGTGTGTAGTATGCTACAAGCATGGTGGATACGCCGCTGGTACTTCCTATATATAAGTGCTTGTATTATATTACATGACATACCGTTATTTAAATCATTCAATTTTGGACTTATACATTTTTGCAAATAACGTATTTTTCACAAGACTTTGTTTTACAAAATAATTTATTCCATACAACTTATTTTTACTTGGTTATTCTTTTAACCATACATCATTCTTTTATACATACATATTAACTGATTTGTTATCGCTTTTCAAACATTTTATAAGCAAACACTTAAACTAGATTCATGACAAGTTTTCATTAAACATTTTCTTAAACCTAAGTCATGAATCCTATTTTCATAAAACCTATGTTACTCACAGGAATTTTTATGCTGACGTACCTATTTTCACATGTGTTTCAGGAGCTAATGCATAGGATGATCGTGACACGCTAGGGTGGACTTGGGCCTTAGTGACATAAAACAGAGCTAGACTTAGTTTAATTACGTTATGTACTCCTTAATTCTGTGGTTTTAAGACAATGTAACATGTTGGTTCTTGTTTGAAACAATGTATTCCACCCTTGGGTGATGAATAAAATATTATATTAATTACCTTGGTTGTGGAACAATAATTCTGTTACAACACTCCCCGACGTTTCCGCCACGATTTGATGTTTTACGTGGTCGGCCCTAAGCATATCCTCCAAAGTTTGAATCGTCCTTTCGGATTGTCCATCTGTTTGGGGATGATAAGCAGTGCTTAGATTTAGTTGGGTTCCCATAGCAGATTGCATGGTCTTCCAGAAACGAGATGAAAATCGAGCATCACAATCGGAAATGATATCCAAAGGAACACCATGTCGTGAGACAATCTCATCAACATAAATCTTTGCAAGTTTATCAGCAGATAGATCCTCGCGAATCAGAAGAAACTGAGCTGATTTCGTTAATCGATCGATGACAACCCAAATAGCATCGTGACCTTTAGAAGTATGTGGTAACTTAGTGATGAGATCCATCGCGAGGCACTCCCACTTCCAAACCGGTATTTCTGGTTGTACAAGCATACCAGAAGGTCGTTGATGTTCAGCCTTGACTTTGAGACAAGTTAGGCATTTCAATACATACAAGGCAACATCCTTCTTCATACCAGGCCACCAGCACTGAGTACGAAGATCCTTATACATTTTATCAGCACCAGGATGGATAGAATATCGAGACTTGTGAGATTCGTCCATCACTAGGGTGCGAAGATCGTCTTGTTTCGGAATCCACAAGCGATCCCTGAAATAGAGTAAACCATCGTCTTTCTTTTCGAGTTTAAGCTCAAGTTGAAGCAGTAGCTCATCTTTCATTAAACCCTTGATCACACAAGATCGTTGAGCTCGAAGGACACGAGATTGGATATCGGATAGAGTTTGGACAGAATGAAGCTTGACTCTCTGTTTTCGACTAAGCGCATCGGCTACGACATTCGCCTTACCAGGATGGTAGCGAATCTCGCAATCGTAATCGTTCAAAAGTTCAACCCAACGTCGTTGCCTCATGTTCAACTCTTTCTGATTAAGAATATGCTGGAGACTTTTGTGGTCTGTGAAAACCACACACTTCGTTCCATAGAGGTAGTGTCTCCAGATTTTAAGCGCGAACACCACAGCTCCTAACTCAAGATCATGAGTCGTGTAGTTCTTCTCGTGGATTTTCAACTGTCTAGATGCATATGCAATAACTTTACCTTGTTGCATGAGGACGCAACCAAGGCCTAAGTTGGATGCATCGCAATAGACAACAAAATCATTGCTTCCCTCGGGCAGAGATAGAACAGGAGCATTACATAACTTCTGCTTTAGCGTTTGGAACACTTCTTCTTGCTTGGGTCCCCATTCAAAGGGCTTATTCTTCTGGGTCAAAGCAGTGAGTGGAACCGCAATCTTTGAGAAATTAGAAATGAATCGACGATAATAACCAGCAAGACCAAGAAAAGATCGAATCTCTGTAGGTGTCGTTGGCGTACTCCAATCCTTAATAGCAACAATCTTGGATGGATCCACATGAATACCCTGCTCGTTGACTATATGACCCAGAAACTGAACTTCTTTAAGCCAGAATTCACACTTGGAGAATTTAGCGAAAAGTTTTTCCTTCTTAAGGAGTTCCAACGTTAAGCGAAGGTGTTGCTCATGATCGGCTCGAGTCTTCGAATAGATGAGAATATCGTCGATGAACACAATAATGAACTTGTCTAAATAAGGTTTACAGACCCTATTCATTAAGTCCATAAAGATAGCTGGGGCATTCGTCAAACCAAAAGGCATGACTGTGAACTCGTAATGCCCATATCTCGTGCGGAAAGCAGTTTTGGGAATATCTTCTTCGAGAACACGAAGTTGATGATACCCAGAACGCAGATCGATCTTAGAAAAACATGAAGCACCTTGCAGCTGGTCAAAGAGATCATCAATTCGAGGTAGGGGATATCGATTCTTGATGGTAAGCTTATTAAGCTCACGATAATCGATACACATTCGAAAAGACCCATCTTTCTTTTTCACGAAGAGGACAGGAGCTCCCCAAGGTGAAAAGCACGAACGAATGAATCCTTTATCAGATAATTCTTGAAGCTGTTTCGATAACTCTTGCATTTCTGATGGTGCAAGACGGTAAGGTGCTTTCGCAATCGGGTTGGCATTAGGTACAAGGTCGATATGAAACTCAACTTGACGGACTGGAGGTAAACCAGGCAGTTCATCAGGAAACACCTCTGGATAATCCCGAACAATCAGAATATCCTTAATACTCTTACTTTTGCTTTTCTCTTCGGTGACATGTGCCATGAAGGCAACATATCCTTTTCGCAAATACCTTTGGGCTTTCATACATGACATAAGCTTCAATCCATCTGAAGGTTTCTCACCACGAACCTCCAAAATATCGCCAGAAGACAAAGGAATACGAACAATCTTATCGAAACAAACCACCTCAGCGTGGCGTTTGGTTAACCAATCCATTCCAACGATAATGTCGAAGCTTCCAAGTTGCATTGGCGTGAGGTCAATAGGGAAAAGGTGGTTATCAAGGTTCAACTGACAATCACGAATAACAGAATCGAGAACAAGAGGTTTACCAGTAGCAACTTTGACAGATAAGGTTTCCTCATTTTAGTTCTAGGTATCGCAAGAAAAGGTTCAAAAGATAACGAAACAAAACTTCGATCGGCACCAGAATCAAAAAGAATAGATGCGGGTTGATTGTTAACAAGAAACGTACCATTGACAACCTCTTTGTCAGCCCTTGCTTCGTTTGCATTCAAATTGTATGCTCGCCCTCGAGCAGGATTCACATTGGCGTTGACGTTCGCATTCGGATTTGCGTTAGCATTTGCCAGCCTCGGAAGTTGTTGCGGAAGTGGCCAAACTCTCCACAATTAAAACATGAACCTGGTGGGAATTTAGCAGCATTCCCTTGTGCCGGAGCTTGAACCTGGGCAACCTGATTTTGTCCTGAATGACAAACATTGGCTAAATGCCCAAGTTTACCACACGTCGTGCATTGCTTACAAGCTTGTTGTGCAACATGATGACCGTTGCAGCGAGCACAATGAGGTGCGGTACCGGCATACGCCTTTTTCGCAGGAGGTTGAGCCGGTGTGTTCTGTTCAGTCTGTGTCGTAACAGCAAAGTTCTGTGCACCCTTTCGCTTCCTTGATTTCTTCGACGACTCACCTTCTTTACCTTTACCCTTCTTCTTGTCTTTCGCAGAATCAGACGATTTCTTCTTGTCACCCTTGCGGGTGAGTTTACCCTTCCTGACTTGGGATTCAGTCAGGGTAGCAGATAACTCGATCGCTTGACGAAGGGTAGTGGGTTTAACAACGGTCACAATATCCAGCATAGAATCGGGTAGACCATCAATATATCTTTCGATTGCTTTGTCTGGTGGGGTAACCATGGTGGGACACAATAGACTGAGTTCCTCAAAGCGATCCGTGTACGCACGGTGCTCAGCCCCATCTTGTTTTAAATCGTCAAACTCTCACTCCAAAGCTCGAATCTCGTGACGGGGACAGAACTCTCTCATCATGAGAGCCCGAAGCTCATCCCATGTTTGTGCCAACGCCACTTCGGCACCCCTATCACGCATAATACCATTCCACCAGGTAAGCGCTCGCTTCTCAAACACGCTTGAAGCAAATTCAACCTTACGTGCATTCGGACACTGCACATGCCTGAATGTGTTCTCAATACTCTCGAACCACTGTAGGAGCGCAGTTGCTCCTTGCGACCCAGAAAACTTTAGAGGTTTAGCAGAATTGAAGTTCTTGAAATTACACTGCGCATTGTTGTTGTTATTATTGTTATTGTTGTATATCTCGTGAACTTGAGTTACAACACCGGGAAGCACAGCAGCCACTTGCTGAGAGACCAGGGCTGCGATTTCTTCAATGGTGAAAGACTGTGCTTCACGTCGTCGAGGCATTGTCTAACAAGGAAATATGAGAAACGAGTAAGGTTGATAATTAGGAAAAGCAAAAGATGTATCGACAAAAGACAAGGAAGGCGATCATTTGTCCGTTACCTCGAATAAACAAACGACACGCAGTGACTAATCAAAGTAAATGAATCAAAATAATGCATCGCGAAGACATGCTTGCCTATAAGTGAACACTCACCCCAAGAGTTCCCAGGTAAGAGTGACTGGTCCGATTATGTGGATTTGTACGACCACTCTAGCCTTAGATAGAAAACTCAGGGTACATGCATTCACTCTTCCAGTTTGCACGTGTGCACATTATTTTAACCCAAACTTTGACGAGACTTTGAAAATTCAAAAGGCACTAAGCCAAATATGAATCAAACTGGAAGGGTTCAAAACCATATAACAGAGGGTTCAAAACCTAGTAATCAATCATCCTAGAACGGATGATTAATTTTCGAAGCAGATTCGGATTTGTGTTCTCGTTGTGGTTACCACCTAAGGATAGGTGACGGTGTCACACCCCGACCACGTGGTACAACAAAACGTGGCGGAAACGTCGGGGAGTGTTGTAACAGAATCATTGTTTCATAACACATGGAAATTTAAATATTGTTTTATTGATTAAATGAACTCGTTGTTCTATTACAATCACATAAGTACAACTATGATCTTCCAAGTTTTAAAGTTGCTAAGGCACGAGTCCATCCTAAATGTAGCATGCATCAACAATCATCTCAAGACAGCACCTGAAACATGTGTAAAAATAGGTACGTCAGCATAAAAATGCCTGTGAGATACATAGGTTTTGTGAAAACGGAGTTCATGACTTATGTTTGAGAAAATGTTTAGTCATGAACTTTGTAAATTTGCTTTGTCTTGTAAATCATTTGAAAAACGATAGGATCAGATGATATGTATAAATAAGAGAATAATGTAGGGTTAACTGAATAACCATGTAAAATGAGTTTGTATAAGTTAAGTTGTTTGAAAAACAATGTTTTAATAAAACGTTTATGGTATATATAAAATATACCTTGGTTTTAAGAAAGTTGAATAAGTAATATATTAAAATATATTTCAGTTCCAATATTGTTAACTCAAGTGTGCTAAATAACGCCACGGTATGTAATGCAATGAAAACACTTATATATAAGAAGTACCAGCAGCGTATCTACCATGTTTTCATCACATTACACTCGTTCCGTTATCTAAACACTAACCAAAACCAAATCGTTTGATAGATAGTATATTAAATATACTTTAGTTGTTCAAAATAATAGTTTTCAGTAGTATATTACAAGTATACCTTGGATTTATAAATAACATATTCAACCATGTTTTAGTTTTGTAACTAACATATCAGTATATGCTTTGGATGTGATAAATAACATATTAAACTATGTTTTAGTTATGTAAGTAACATATCACAATATGCTTTGGATGATTACAAAATATATGTTGGTTCTGTACAATACCACACATGAGAGTATATCAAACTATACTTTTTGGGAGTATATCAAAATATACTTTAAAGGTGCGATTTAAGAATTCATTCAGACCTGGTGCATCAAACTACACCTTTGAGACTATAGGGATACCACAAAGGAAATCCCTATTTGGATGGAGAAACGAATTGGTTTCAGACATTCCATGACAACACGAATGGGGTGTCTAATCCTATAGCGCTATATCATACTACCAATCGGTCTGGTGAACAAAATAGGTACTATTCCAACAATTACTTTTGTAATTTTTGAGAAATCAGTGTTTAAACCATAGATAGTCATTTAGTTTGTCAAAAGATAAATACTAACATGTATAATCAATTATACTTTGAAATCATGAAAATAACAGATAGGTACACATGCTTCACCCCAAAACAGTTTGGAAAACAGTAAAAGAGGGGAACTATGTACTCACCTGAGATTGCTTTGGATTCCTTGTATAATAACCGGATAATGCTAAAGATCACGGAATATCAACGGCACCTAATAGGTAGCTTATGTTAATATACCGGACCAAATCGGAAGGATCGGATAGTACGCGGGTTCGTAAACCAAACGAGTATGGAGACTCGTGTGATATGGCTTAGCAAAGCCTACATACTAAAATGAAACCTAATCTAAGTGCTTACGGTCCATCACGACCCGTTTAGGTAGCTTATGCTACCCTAACGCGTCGTTCGCGTAGAACGCGTTCGGGACGCCTAACATTGCGACCACACGGTATAACCTCGGAAGGTTATAGCTATGGTCACCTAATGTGTTTGGTCGGGTCCTAATGACCGACCAAATGGGTCGGGTTCGAAAGTATAAGCGATGGTTTAAATCGCTTACCTTACGACCCTATATAAGCACTAAACTAAAAGTGACGAGCTAAGCATGTTAGAACATGCTTAACTAAGTTTAGAAACAGGTTTGGCATCAAAACAAACGGCTTTGATGCCCACGAGTAGTTTGGTTACAAAATACGCAAGAATGCGCATTTTGGCCGAAACTACGACTCGTCACTGGGCCTAGTTAACGTGGTGATCAGTAGGTATAGTCACTACGGACTATAACCATCGTGATCACGCTCACGTTATGAAGTTCCATGAACTTCGCATCGACCATAAGCTGGTCAATGCAGAAAGTCAACAAAACGTTGACTTTCGGACTCGAAAAGCGAATAAAAGAGCGAAAGAAGACTTACGGAGGGTCCCCGAGTGCTAATCAAGACCAAATAGCTCAGGTATGAAACAATGGTTTCTACTTAGAGCTCTAAGATCTGATTTTGTGAATTTTACACTAAAGGGGGGGGGGTATTTATAGGAAAAGTGGAACCGTTAGGATCGTTTTATCGAATATCGTGCCTTGATCTCGTGCGTACATGTGTCCAAGTGGATAAGTTCAGTGAACTTGACCCTTGGCTCTTCGTTGGGTGAAAAGGCATCGCCCCTTGATCGAACGAAAGGCCAGATTCTGCATTAAAAGCAAAATCTTCTGTCAGACATGTTCACGCGGCCCGCCTCATGTTTTGGGCAATCTTTACGCGGGCCGCCTGGCCCCTCTGATCTGCACCACTTGCAGAATTTACACTTTTGGTCCCTGTTGCGTGTTTAAGCTATTTCCAGCCCTTCTAAGACCTGTAAAGCCATCTTTAAAGCCCTAAAATGATGCCTAAACATTGTGGATATGAAACATGCCCAAAAATATGTCGGATGTCGGTTCGTTTGGCCGTACGATCGCGATGTTCGCTTAATTACGACGGAATGCGCATAAGCGTGAAAGACGATCCAAATGACGCGACAAATGGATTTTTCTCATGCCAAACACTAAGGCATAATATTAGGATGCTTACATAAATTTTTGGATGTCCGGATGTATTCAGAACGTGAGTTATGCGCGAAAGTGCAAACTTATGCACTTTTTGACACTTTTAGTCCCTGAATGATCCAAAAGTTTGTTTTAGCATACCAAACCCCTCAAAGCCTATTTCTAAGCTATGTAAAGGATATATATGGTATGTTTAACTTATGGACATGTTCCGGAATGTTCGTTACAGTTCAAATTGGCATACTTTTGCAGTTTGTCAAGTTTAGTCCCTGTAAGCGAATTAACTTGTTTTTGCCATACCAATGCCTTCCAAACTTATTTCTAAGTTATGTAAAGGTTATTTAAGGTATGTTAAGTGTATGATGGTCTCCCGGAGTATTTGTCGCATTAAACTGAGTACGTTTATGCACCAGTTTGCGTATAATTCTCCAGAAAGTGTTGTAGAGTATGAAATTGAACAAGAATTGATATGTGCAAAGCATACACATATTTATACAAATCCCAAGTATGAAATACAATATTTCCTTGGTTTGGCATTTGTTTGATGGTTGAAGTGACACAGGTGTCACAGTCTCCCCTACTTTAGGAAATTTCGTCCCGAAATTTAATTCTAGAGGAAACTCGTGAGGACAGCTGTGAAGGTTTCGCCTTATAATAGATCCATTGAACCCTTAGGTAAAACTCTGGGCCATGTTAGGATTCTTAGCGAATTTGTTAACCCTCAGAGTGAATTCCTTGAAATAGTAAAACATGAAATTTTGAACTACTGATTGACGAACGTTTCTTATGAAGGCTTATCATAGGGAAACTTGGTGTGTGATTGAGATCAGAATTGGGGGAGTGTGAGAATAAATGACATTGGTCGAGGTCCGAGATTTCTCCCATATCATTATTCTTGTCACTAGGTCTTAACACATGATGAAACTTCATGTGGTTCCTGTGCACTGAATTCCATAATTATGTAGGCCTCCATAATTACGTAATTCCTTGCACAGTCCGCACAGTCCATTTCATAATCCGTAGGAAAATTACTTGAATAAATATGAAGCGATTTGACTAGACCACCAAAGGATCCTTTTAATTCGATCAACGAACGATCTTTTAACTAGATCAACACATGATCTTCTTAACTAGACCGTCGTACGATCTCTTTAAATAGACCGCTTAAGGGATCATTTTTATATCATCACATGATATTTCTAATCAGATTTTCAAAATCAATCTGTTTAAGCAGACCTTTCAAGAGGTCCAATTATAGAATAATACTTTATAACCCGAGGGACTTAACTACACTGTTGAAATCCATTAAGGGTTTAAGATAGTATCTTTGGATATCCCATTATGAATCTCTCGTATGAAGATATGAAAGATTCTATGAGGATTTGGATGGATCACATACAACCACAAAACATGTAAGAAAATACATAAGCACAAATTTAGTTAACTTGATTCTTTATTTTGTTATCCTTAGGTATGGATATTAAGGCACACTAGGAATCCAACCTATGGATTTCATTTGGCACTTTAACGATTTATGAAGATCTATCTATAAAGATAGAGGGATTCTCAATAAGTGTTTGACTTTGTTTCTTAAAAGAAACGAGAGTTTAAGGTTCTTGGGGAGATCACAAGTGATCATAATATGACAGAACCATACGAGTAGTTTGTCGTTGGGCTGACATCATAAAGTTGCATCAAGCATTCACACAAACGCATAAATTTTGCAGAAATAAAAACAACAAATCTTTATTTATGTGGCAACGGATTTGTCTTGAAGTGTCAAAAGATAGCAACTAAGGAAATACAAAACACTAATTGTTCACTGCTGCATCATTGTTCATGTTTGCCTCATTGATGTTGAACACTCATCCACGCGCTGGAGGTATGTTAACAAGCCTTGGGCAATTGTTCCTGTAGTGGGTAAGGTCACCACAGTTATAACATGACCCTGGGGGGAACCGTGCTTGAACAGCAGTAGGGTTAGCAGCAGCTTGATTTGCATAACGACAAACATTGATCAAATGTCCCAACCGCCCACAGTGGGTACATTTGTGACACTGCTCTTGCTCTAGATGATGACGGTTGCATTTGTTGCACAACGGTGCAGTACCAACATAGTTTTGTCTTTTACGAGGTTGTGTTGGCTGGTTTGGTGCAACTTGTTTGTCTTGAGCAGTTACAGCGTAGCTTTGAGAGGCTTTGCGCTTTTTCTTCTTGGACACCTCAGCACTTTCTTCCTTTGGTTCCACATGAGCAGTCTTGTCAGATGGTCTTAGGTCGCCCTTCCGAAACAGCTTGCGCTTCCTGATTTGGGATTCAGTCAGAGTGGCAGCCAATTCAATGGCTTGTCTGACAGTAGTAGGGTTGCTGCCAGTAACGATGTCCTGAACTACGTCAGGAAGCCCATCAATGTATTTCTCAATCGCCTTATCCAGAGGCGTAACCATAGTAGGGCATAACAAGCTCAATTCCTCATAGCGATCAGTATAGGCTCGATGTTCCCCACTGTCTTGCTTTAAATCATCAAATTCCCTTTCTAGAGCCCTAAGCTCATGACGAGGACAGAACTCCTTCATCATAAGAGCCCTAAGCTCGGCCCAAGTCTGTGCTAATGCAACCTCTGCACCGCGGTCTCTCATAACCCCGTTCCACCATGTAAGAGCCCTCTTCTGAAACACACTCGAAGAAAACTCGACCTTGCGATTTTCAGGACACTGAACGTGACGGAAAGTATTCTCAATGCTCTCGAACCATTGAAGAAGCCCAGTTGCTCCCTCAGAACCATTGAACTTGAGCGGTTTAGCTGAGTTAAAAATCTTGAAATTGCATGGAGCATTGTTGTTGTTGTTGATGGCTTGAGTTATTTGAGCATAAAGAATTGGGAAGGCAGCAGCCATTTGTTGCGCGATGATTTCCGCCAGTTCGGCATTCGCCATCTGATTGTCACGTCGAGGAGGCATTCTAAAAGAGGAAACATGAGAGGAAACGAGTGAGAGAATTAGACGAAAAGAATGAGATGAAACAAATCTGATGAAAGCAAGGATAGTGGCCGTCTGTCTGTTACTACAAAGCAACAAACGACCTGGTGATTAATCAAAGCAAATAGGTCAAAATAATGTATCGCGAAGACATGCTCGCCTATAAGTGGACACTCACCCCAAGAGTTCCCAGGTAAGAGTGACTGGTCCGATTATGTGGATTTGTACGAACACTCTAGCCTTAGACAGAAAACTCAGGGTACAGGCACCCACCCTTCCAGTTTGCATGTGTTCACAATATTTAGACCAACTTTGACGAGAGTTTTGAAAATTCAAAGGGGTTCAAAACCTTATAACAGAGGGTTCAAAACCTAGTAATCAATCATCCTAGAACAGATGATTAGTTTTCAAAGCGGTTTTGAAATTTATGTTCTTGTTGCGGTCGTCGCCTAAGGATAGGTGACGGTGTTGTTTCATGACTAAACGCAAGTAAACTCGCGTTAGGGTCCTAGGAAGGTTATAGACTAGGTCAAAGCATTACTAATAACCTAATTCCCTATAACCATGGGCTCTGATACCAACTTTTCTGTCACACCCCGACCACGTGGTACAACAAAACGTGGCGGAAACGTCGGGGAGTGTTGTAACAGAATCATTGTTTCATAACACATGGAAATTTAAATATTGTTTTATTGATTAAATGAACTCGTTGTTCTATTACAATCACATAAGTACAACTATGATCTTCCAAGTTTTAAAGTTGCTAAGGCACGAGTCCATCCTAAATGTAGCATGCATCAACAATCATCTCAAGACAGCACCTGAAACATGTGTAAAAATAGGTACGTCAGCATAAAAATGCCTGTGAGATACATAGGTTTTGTGAAAACGGAGTTCATGACTTATGTTTGAGAAAATGTTTAGTCATGAACTTTGTAAATTTGCTTTGTCTTGTAAATCATTTGAAAAACGATAGGATCAGATGATATGTATAAATAAGAGAATAATGTAGGGTTAACTGAATAACCATGTAAAATGAGTTTGTATAAGTTAAGTTGTTTGAAAAACAATGTTTTAATAAAACGTTTATGGTATATATAAAATATACCTTGGTTTTAAGAAAGTTGAATAAGTAATATATTAAAATATATTTCAGTTCCAATATTGTTAACTCAAGTGTGCTAAATAACGCCACGGTATGTAATGCAATGAAAACACTTATATATAAG
The DNA here is from genome assembly GCF_002127325.2 of Helianthus annuus. Lineage (NCBI taxonomy): Eukaryota > Viridiplantae > Streptophyta > Magnoliopsida > Asterales > Asteraceae > Helianthus > Helianthus annuus. The sequence goes on from NC_035441.2 coordinate 70,320,010, forward strand.
AAGTACCAGCAGCGTATCTACCATGTTTTCATCACATTACACTCGTTCCGTTATCTAAACACTAACCAAAACCAAATCGTTTGATAGATAGTATATTAAATATACTTTAGTTGTTCAAAATAATAGTTTTCAGTAGTATATTACAAGTATACCTTGGATTTATAAATAACATATTCAACCATGTTTTAGTTTTGTAACTAACATATCAGTATATGCTTTGGATGTGATAAATAACATATTAAACTATGTTTTAGTTATGTAAGTAACATATCACAATATGCTTTGGATGATTACAAAATATATGTTGGTTCTGTACAATACCACACATGAGAGTATATCAAACTATACTTTTTGGGAGTATATCAAAATATACTTTAAAGGTGCGATTTAAGAATTCATTCAGACCTGGTGCATCAAACTACACCTTTGAGACTATAGGGATACCACAAAGGAAATCCCTATTTGGATGGAGAAACGAATTGGTTTCAGACATTCCATGACAACAGGAATGGGGTGTCTAATCCTATAGCGCTATATCATACTACCAATCGGTCTGGTGAACAAAATAGGTACTATTCCAACAATTACTTTTGTAATTTTTGAGAAATCAGTGTTTAAACCATAGATAGTCATTTAGTTTGTCAAAAGATAAATACTAACATGTATAATCAATTATACTTTGAAATCATGAAAATAACAGATAGGTACACATGCTTCACCCCAAAACAGTTTGGAAAACAGTAAAAGAGGGGAACTATGTACTCACCTGAGATTGCTTTGGATTCCTTGTATAATAACCGGATAATGCTAAAGATCACGGAATATCAACGGCACCTAATAGGTAGCTTATGTTAATATACCGGACCAAATCGGAAGGATCGGACAGTACGCGGGTTCGTAAACCAAACGAGTATGGAGACTCGTGTGATATGGCTTAGCAAAGCCTACATACTAAAATGAAACCTAATCTAAGTGCTTACGGTCCATCACGACCCGTTTAGGTAGCTTATGCTACCCTAACGCGTCGTTCGCGTAGAACGCGTTCGGGACGCCTAACATTGCGACCACACGGTATAACCTCGGAAGGTTATAGCTATGGTCACCTAATGTGTTTGGTCGGGTCCTAATGACCGACCAAATGGGTCGGGTTCGAAAGTATAAGCGATGGTTTAAATCGCTTACCTTACGACCCTATATAAGCACTAAACTAAAAGTGACGAGCTAAGCATGTTAGAACATGCTTAACTAAGTTTAGAAACAGGTTTGGCATCAAAACAAACGGCTTTGATGCCCACGAGTAGTTTGGTTACAAAATACGCAAGAATGCGCATTTTGGCCGAAACTACGACTCGTCACTGGGCCTAGTTAACGTGGTGATCAGTAGGTATAGTCACTACGGACTATAACCATCGTGATCACGCTCACGTTATGAAGTTCCATGAACTTCGCATCGACCATAAGCTGGTCAATGCAGAAAGTCAACAAAACGTTGACTTTCGGACTCGAAAAGCGAATAAAAGAGCGAAAGAAGACTTACGGAGGGTCCCCGAGTGCTAATCAAGACCAAATAGCTCAGGTATGAAACAATGGTTTCAACTTAGAGCTCTAAGATCTGATTTTGTGAATTTTACACTAAAGGGGGGGGGGGTATTTATAGGAAAAGTGGAACCGTTAGGATCGTTTTATCGAATATCGTGCCTTGATCTCGTGCGTACATGTGTCCAAGTGGATAAGTTCAGTGAACTTGACCCTTGGCTCTTCGTTGGGTGAAAAGGCATCGCCCCTTGATCGAACGAAAGGCCAGATTCTGCATTAAAAGCAAAATCTTCTGTCAGACATGTTCACGCGGCCCGCCTCATGTTTTGGGCAATCTTTACGCGGGCCGCCTGGCCCCTCTGATCTGCACCACTTGCAGAATTTACACTTTTGGTCCCTGTTGCGTGTTTAAGCTATTTCCAGCCCTTCTAAGACCTGTAAAGCCATCTTTAAAGCCCTAAAATGATGCCTAAACATTGTGGATATGAAACATGCCCAAAAATATGTCGGATGTCGGTTCGTTTGGCCGTACGATCGCGATGTTCGCTTAATTACGACGGAATGCGCATAAGCGTGAAAGACGATCCAAATGACGCGACAAATGGATTTTTCTCATGCCAAACACTAAGGCATAATATTAGGATGCTTACATAAATTTTTGGATGTCCGGATGTATTCAGAACGTGAGTTATGCGCGAAAGTGCAAACTTATGCACTTTTTGACACTTTTAGTCCCTGAATGATCCAAAAGTTTGTTTTAGCATACCAAACCCCTCAAAGCCTATTTCTAAGCTATGTAAAGGATATATATGGTATGTTTAACTTATGGACATGTTCCGGAATGTTCGTTACAGTTCAAATTGGCATACTTTCGCAGTTTGTCAAGTTTAGTCCCTGTAAGCGAATTAACTTGTTTTTGCCATACCAATGCCTTCCAAACTTATTTCTAAGTTATGTAAAGGTTATTTAAGGTATGTTAAGTGTATGATGGTCTCCCGGAGTATTTGTCGCATTAAACTGAGTACGTTTATGCACCAGTTTGCGTATAATTCTCCAGAAAGTGTTGTAGAGTATGAAATTGAACAAGAATTGATATGTGCAAAGCATACACATATTTATACAAATCCCAAGTATGAAATACAATATTTCCTTGGTTTGGCATTTGTTTGATGGTTGAAGTGACACAGGTGTCACAGACGGTTTTGTTTTAAAATCTAAACACAAGTAAACTTGTGTTAGGGTCCTAAGGTTATAGTCTAGGTCAAAGCATTACTAATAACCTAATTCCCTATAACCATTGGCTCTGATACCAACTTCTTCTGTCACACCCCGACCACGTAGGACAACAAACCGTGGCGGAAACGTCGGGGAGTGTTGTAACAGAAGCTATCGTTTCATAACCATGGACACAAAAAGTGTTTCGTTTTATTGATAATATTAAACATTGCATTGTCTTAACATAGAATAAACAAGTTTTACATCGTCTATCACTATTATTATGTCACTAAGGCCTCGTCCAGATCCTATGTGACGCATGCATCCTAGAAATCGATCAAGCATCAACACCTGAAACATATGTAAAAACTTAGTCAGCAAAGAAATGCTGGCGAGTACATAGGTTTTATAAGGGTTTCGAAGTCATGGCTCGTTTATATATTGCAGTACTTTATTAGACTACATGAGTCAAAATACAAACCTTGTTTAAAAAATGTATTGCAACATATTTAACCAACTGAAATCAAATTGGTTATAGTTTGTTATAAAATCTCGTAGCCATGATTCTTAACCCAAAATATTTGTTTTATCAAATCAAATTGTAAAACATCTCGTAAAAACTCGTTAATAAAACTCGTATAGTTTATATCTCTTAGAAAAAGAAAACATCTTTGTGTGACATCGTTTCGAAATCGTTTACCCAAGTGAACTAAATAACGCCACGATATGTAATATGATGAAAACACTTATATATAAGAAGTACCAGCAGCGTATCTACCATGTTTTCACCACATTACCCCCGTCTCGTTATCTAAACACTCAACCAAAAACCAATCGTTTATCGAAATCGTTTAACATCGTTTCCAAATCGTTCCCAAATTGTTCCCATATCGTTCCCAAATCGTTTACTCGTTCCCAAATCGTTTACTCGTATAGATCGTTTAAGTCGTCCTCGTTTTAATTGTGAAAACTTATATATGGTCGTCTCATTAATAACATTCAAACCTTTGTGACTCGTCCATCGTTCAACTCGTTCTCGTATTAACAAACCACCAAAGGGTAAGTTAACAAATATAAGATTCAGTCGCTACCCACAACCCCCACACATAACCATGGGTTTAGTAAAGTAACGGGATTTGTCAGATCCTATGGTACCATAACCTAATACTGGTCGGTTGGGCCAAAATTAATGAATGTCATTTGTTATGTAACTACAACCATCAAGTTTTGTTCACATTATTGAAATCGTTATTAGATTAGTAAAAATCGTTTTAATCGTTTTTGAAATCATCGTTATAATATCGAAAATCGTTTTGAAAACCATCGTTAAATCCTTGAAAACATTTAGCACATATGAATCACCCCAAAACAATTGAAAACAGTAAAATAGGGGAACTATGTACTCACATGTAGTGCAAAGTATCCTCGATCAATAGAACTCAAGAAAACCAAAGGAATCAAGTGGCACCTAGTAATCGAATCACTAGTTAAACAATAGACGCCTAAATCGGAAGATCGGATAGAATGAGGTCTTGTAAACCAAATGAGTGTTGGAACTCATGTGATAAAGCCTACATTCTAAGAGAAACCTAACCTAAGTGCTTTCGACCCATCGCGACTCATTAAGGTAGCTTACACTACTCAACGTGTCGTGCACGCAAAAGCGCGTTCGAGACGTCTAACTAGTCCTATGACAAGTATTATATGCCCATACATGTTTAATTATGTTACATAATCAGCTATGTGACAAAAGTTTAGGTTACATATGCTTAATTACCAATTATGTATGAAAAGGGTATTTTGGTAATTTACCAAAGGCACATAAACTACTTATCATGCGACTAATCAAACCTAAGTGGCCATAAGGTATAACCTCGGAAAGTTATTCCCTATGCTACTATGGTCACTAAACATGTTTGGTCGAATCCTAATGATCGACCAAACGGGTCGTGTTCAAAAGTCTAAGCGGGTGTTTAGTCCGCTTGACTTACAACTCTACACAAGCACTAAACTAACAAGTGAGGAGCTAATCATGTCGAAACATGTTTAGTTAAGTTAGAAAACAGGTTTTGATATCAAAACAAACGGTTTTGATATCCTAGAGTAGTTTGGTTACAAAATACGCGAGAAAACGCATTTTGGCCGAAACTACGACTCGTCACTGAGCCTATATAATGTGGTAATCAGTAGGTATAGTCACTAGGGACTATAACCATCGTGATTACGCTCACGTTATGAAGTTCAAACGAACTTCGCATTGACCATTGACTTGGTCAAAGCTGAAAGTCAAACTTGTTTGACCTTGATGCTTGAAATACAAGAACAAGCAAGAAGATGACTTACAAAGGGTCCAAGATGGATGTTTGATCCAAAATAGCTCAGGTATGAAGTGTAAACACCCCAACTTAGAGCTGAATTCAGATCAAGTGTGAAGAACCCAAATGAGGAAGCTTGCTATTTATAGGAAGTGGAGATCAATAGGATGATTCCAAGTGTTTAGAGGGTGTAATCTTGGCCATACATGTGGGTTAATGGTATTAGAATACAATAGGAGTTGAAAACCAGCTCCAGGTATTGCAAATATTACATTAAAACCCTTGAATTCAGCCCAGATTGCTAATTCTGAACTTTCTGTCTGGCAAGGCCACGCGGCCCGCATAAGATTTACCTTAGTCTTACGCGCCCCGCCTGATAATGTTTGACAGATTGTCAGTTTTAGTCCCTGCAGCTTAGAAACTTGCATTTCGGCCCATTTTTGATACATTTAAGCCCTGTTAACCCCATTTCAAGGCTCCAAAATGAAGTTAAAGTATAGGGAACTCAAAAAATGCATAAAAATATCTCGGATGTCGGTTCGTTTGGTCGTACGGTTGCGTTATTCGCTTAATTACGACGGAAGTCGTAACGAACGCAAAAACGATCCAAATTAAGCGACAAATGGAATTTTATCATGCCAAACACTAAAATAAAATATTTTAATGCTTACATAAATTTTTGGATGTCCGGATATATTCAGAACGTAAGATATGCGTGAAAATGCAAACTTGTGCACTTTTTGACGCTTTTAGTCCCTCTTGATCAATAAAGTTTATTTTAGCATACCGAACCCCTCAAAGCCTATTTCTAAGCTATGTAAAGGTTATTTAGGGTATGTTTAACTTATGATCAAGTTCCTGAGTGTTCGTTACTATACAAATCGGTATAGTTTCGCAATTTGACATAAATAGTCCCTGTGATCGAACAAGGTTGATTTTAACACACCGAACCATCCAAAACTTATTTCTAAGTTATGTGGAGGTTATTTAAGGTATGTTAAGCCTATTTCACTATTCCGGAGTGTTTGTTGCATTAAACTGGTTATATTTACGCATTAGTGCGCGTATAATCTTCCAGAAAGCGATTTAGAGCTTGAAATTGGAATCGAATCGAATTGCAAAAATCACCAAACACAAATACACACATAATACATCAAAACACATATAATAACACCAAAGCACATTGTTTTATTAATAATCAACATTGTTTTACATCGTACAGAGATTTCAGAGCACAGTTGTCACATGCGTCAGCCCAACAGATCGGTGATCGACATTTGCGTCCATAAAGAGCTTCGAATGGTGCGGCTTGAATACTTGCGTGATAACTGTTATTGTATGAAAACTCGACCAATGGTAGGTGAGTGTCCCAACTTCCACCTAAATCCATTACGCAAGCTCTCAGCATATCTTCTAATTTCTGGATCGTTCGTTCACTCAGTCCATCAGTTTGCGGGTGAAAAGCTGTACTAACGTTCAACTGAGATCCGAATGCTTCTTGAAAGGATTGCCAAATCCTTGACACAAACCTTCCGTCTCTATCAGAGATGATTGAGAGAGGCACTCCATGACGTGCAACGATCTCTCTCATGTATATCTTAGCTAATTTGCTCGTGTTGTCTTTTTCTCTGATTGGCAAGAAATGCGCAGATTTCGTTAATCGGTTCACTATTACCCAAATAGTGTCGTGACCTTTGGGCATTCTTGGCAGCTTCGTTATGAAATCCTTCGAAATCTGGTCCCATTTCCATTTGGGTATTTCAGGTTGCTGCAGTAGACCTGAAGGCTTCTGGTACTCGCCTTTTACCTTGGCGCACGTTAAACATTTACTAACATATACGGCAACATCGCCTTTCATCCTAGGCCACCAGTAGAAATCCTTAAGGTCTTGGTACATTTTATCGGCTCCTGGATGAATTGAGTACCGTGACTTGTGAGCTTCATCGAAAATGACCTTTCTCAAACCACCAAATAGAGGAACCCAAATTCGTTTCATGAAACATAAAGTTCCTTCCTCGTTTGGTACCAACTGTTTCTCCATCCCACGGAGATACTCGTCCTCAATATTCCTTTCTTTGAGAGCTTCTTTCTGCGCGGCACAAATGCACAGTGAGAGATCTGCCTGGACAATCATTTCCAAAGCCCTAACCCTTATGGGCTTGATCCTTTTTTTCAGCTTAGGGCATCAGCGACCACATTCGCCTTCCCTGGATGATACTTGATCTCGCAGTCGTAGTCGTTCAGCAGCTCAACCCAGTGCCTTTGTCTCATGTTAACCTCCTTTTGGTCGAATATGTGTTGCAGACTCTTATGATCCGTGAAGATTGTACATCGCATACCATACAAATAATGTCTCCAAATTTTCAACGCAAATACCACTGCACCTAACTCCAAGTCGTGCGTGGTATAATTCTTCTCATGAACCTTCAACTGGCGTGACACGTATGCTATAACTTTCTGTCGCTGCATCAATACACAACCCAAACCATGACGCGAGGCGTCACAATATACCACGAAATCATCCGTTCCTTCGGGTAGCGACAAGATCGGTGCATTACAAAGCTTGTCCTTCAACAACTGGAACGCTTCTTCTTGTTTGATTCCCCAATCAAACTTCTTGTCTTTCTGCGTGAGGGAAGTCAAAGGTTGAGCGATTTTTGAAAATCCTCAATGAACCTTCGATAATAGCCAGCCAAACCTAACAATTGTCGAATCTCGGTTGGCGTCTTTGGAGTCTCCCAATTCTTTATCGCTTCGATCTTTGTTGGATCCACATGGATTCCATCTCCATTAACCACATGTCCAAGAAATTGGACTTCACGTAACCAGAACTCGCACTTCGAGAACTTGGCATACAACTTTTCCTTTTTAAGTAGCTCCAAAATGGCTCTTAAATGCTGTTCGTGCTCGTCCTTCGTTTTCTAGTAGATCAAAATATCGTCGATGAACATAATCATGAACTTGTCGAGGTACGGTTTACAAACTCTGTTCATCAAATCCATGAAAACGGCTGGCGCGTTTGTCAACCCAAACGGCATCACCAGAAACTCGTAATGTCCATATCGAGTTCTAAAGGCAGTCTTAGGAATACTTTCCTCTTGAATTCTCCAGTTGACGATAACCTGATTGCAAATCGATCTTTGAGTAGAAACTTGAACCTTGAAGCTAATCGAATAGGTCATCAATTCTCGGCAGAGGATATCTATTTTTGATTGTCAACTTGTTCAGTTCTCGGTAGTCGATACACATACGAAAACTACCATCCTTCTTTTTAACAAACAAAACTGGAGCTCCCCAAGGTGAGAACCTTGGTCTGATAAACCCTTTATCTAATAGCTCCTGGAGTTGCGTTGACAACTCCTGCATCTCCGAAGGCGCAACTCGGTAGGGTGCCTTAGCCACTGGCGCGGCGCCTGGAACTAAGTCAATGTGAAATTCGACTTGTCTTGGAGGCGGCAATCCTGGCCAATCTTCTGGGAAGACTTCAGGATATTCCTTTACGACTGGAATGTCTTCAATCCTCAGCTCAGCAGCTTCTTTATCCACGCTGTGTGCCAAGAAGGCAACACATCCCTTCTGTAAACACTTTCGAGTTTTCAGACAGCTAATGATTCTCAGAGGCGTATCACGCTTCTCTCCGTGAACCACGATCGTCTCTCCATCTTCTATTGGGATGCGGATGGTCTTCTCGTGACAGACAATCTTGGCTTTGTTGCTTGACAACCAATCCATCCCTACTACCACATCGAAGCTTCCCATCTCGATTGGTAGTAGATCCAAAGTGAACTCGCGTTCTCCCAGCTCAATTACACATCCTCTGACAAATTCATTCGCTTCAACTAGCTTTCCATTAGCTAGTTCAATTGAGTATGGTACATCTAACTTACTAGCAGTTAACCCAAGCATACTCTTAAATTCTAACGATACAAAGCTATAGTTGGCACCAGTATCAAACAGAACAGATGCAAAGCATTGATTTATAGGGAATGTACCAGAGACAACGTTGGGATCCTGGCGCGCTTCCCTTGCTCCTATGTTAAATACTCTTCCATGAGCTTGATTCAGCTTCGGGCATTCCTTCTTCAAATGCCCAACTTCTCCACAATTAAAACATCCGGGTCCTCGACCATTACCATTTCCGTTTCCAGCTTGAGTGTTGTTTTGGTTGCGATTACCATTCCCAGCTTGATTCGCAACGTTTCCCCGGTTTCCATTTCCGCCGTTTCCTCCCTGCTGGCGGTTTCCATTACCATTCCCATAACCTCGATTACCAATACGCCCAGCACCAGTTCCGGCCCAACACGCATCCTTCGTGTGGCCATTCCTTCCACATGATTCACACTTCCTCAATCTGCATTGGCCAGTATGATGGTGCTGGCACGTATTACACTTGGGCATAGTACCCATGTAACCCTTTTCTTTATTCTCAACACCGATTGCAGCTCTGGCCGGTGTGCTTGATTCACCCTTCTTGTTCACATTGCTTGTACCTTGCTTGAAGTTCGAAAATTTCCTTTTATTTTCACCAGATGACTCCACATGAGTCTCTTTCTTCTTTGGTTCAGAATTTGAGAACTTGTTCAACCGAATGGCTTCCTCAGTAAGTGCCACACTAAGATCAATGGCTTCTGTGATTGTTGCAGGCTTGGACGTGGTAACCATACTCATGATCTGAGGTGCCAATCCCCAGATAAAGCGCTCAATACGTTTGAACTCCGGTGTGACCATGTACGGCACTACATGGGAAAAATCATGGAATCTCTGAACATACTCTGCAATCTTAGGACCTTCCATTTTTAGGTGCCAGAATTCAGTCTCCAGCTTCTGAATTTCAGCACGTGAGCAGTACTTCCTTCTCATGAGCTCCTTCAGCTCATTCCATGATAACGCATAAGCAGCAGCTTCCCCTAAGGTTTGCACTTGCAAATTCCACCAAGATAGGGCTCCATCCAGAAACAGCCCTGAGATGTAGGTCACTTGTTGCTCGGGAGCACACTTGCTCATTCTAAGGATAGATTCCGTCTTCTCAGCCCACCTAACAAACGCAACAGCACCTCCTGTGCCGTCGAAATTCACGGGCTTTCAATCGAGAAATTGCTTGTAAGTGCACCCTGCACATATGTCAGAATTTACAAATGGTATTAGCGGACGTGCTATGAATATCCAAATGTATCATAGTATATCTCAAACGACTTAACATTACCATTGGGTGGATTGTTATTGCCATGGCTGTGCGAGATATTTCCACTCATTTCTGCATGAGAGGCAGCGTATTGTACGATAGCTGCGGCAATGATCCCTTGGAGTTCCGCCTCATTCGTGGGCATGCGCGGGTCACGTCTTGGAGGCATCTTCTAAAAGATGTTTCACGTTGGTCAGGTCATAGTAAGTAAATAGTATACGTACGTAATAACATACACTAATCTCATAACATCACATGTTATAAAATTAAAACAATCAATCCAACAACACATATAATGAGAATACTACGATTGCGCTATCATAAAATCAAGACCATAATACAATGTTTATAAGTTTTGTAACTGTATCGTACATCAAAAGTGACTAAGGGCTACATCGCCCTTGTCTGAACTATCTAGTCATCTACAACAACCAAAAACTAAACATCAAAAGTCATGACATCAAAATGCGGTCTTCAAGAAGCTGTATAGTTGGCACAATCGCGGTCTTCTCACCAAAAGTCTACCTACGTTGAACCAAAAATGCCTATGCTGATGGCGGGGGAGGAGGAGGAAAACGAGAGAAAAGCAAGCGACGCATATGTAACCAGTCCTCCTCTAAAGCACGACAGACGCGCAACAAATATGCTATCTGCTGCTCAGAGGTCAAGAAACGGACGTTTGAATCAGGGGACAGTGGACGTGGAGTGTGCGGTGCTGCAAAGGGGGTCTGACAATGGCAAGGTGGTCATGGAGCTCTCTCCAACTCCTGAATACAATGTGTCAATGCATCTTGTTGTATCATCAAGGATGTAAGTATGTCCTCCGTAGACTACCCAACATGGTACGGGTGGTACGGATCAGACAATGGCATGATAGGGGGCGTAGTCCAAAAAAGGGCTCGCTCGATGGCATGAAAGATGGTGCAGTAGGTGGTGCAACATGAGGGAACTGAGATGTGAACGGAAAAGATGATGACAACATGGGTGGAGCAGAAACAGGCGGCTGCCTCGATGACCCCTCTCCAGGACGAGGTGGCGGTATGTCCTGAAGGAATGTAATGGGAAGATCAGTGCGATGAGCGTCTGTGGTGTGTGGGGAAAACAATGGGAGATCAGTGGGTGCAGACACGGGTGCTACTGGAGGAGTGACAGACAGCACATACGGTGGATAATCGTCATCGTCATCGATCCACCCGTTGCGGGTGTCGGCATATCGTGGATCTATATGAGCAACAAAGGTGCACAGTCAAACAATTCCGGCACGGGATCAGGTAACGGTGCATCAACAACAGGGTCATCCACCAACGGTGGAGCAACAACGAGAAGATCAGCAATGAGTATATCATCAACAAGAGGTGCAATGGCTGGTGCATCATCATGAACAAGGCCATGCTCTAGTGCAAGATCAGGTGCAACGACTGGCTCAGGGGCCATGACGGGCTCGGGGTCAACAAGATCCATATCAAAATCAGCAGGAATGTCAAACAAAGGATCAATAGGAGCTACGGGCACCTCTAAGGGCTGGTCCAAGTGAATAAACTCGATCTCCTGGTCAGGATCGAAATCAGGGGGAAAGACAGGATCAAAATCATCATCGACCTCGTGGTCAAACTCGAACTCGTGTGAGGGACCGGGTGCAGCTGACATCGCCAAGTCGGGGTCGGTGTCAGGAGAGTGGTGCTGCACACACTGGTCGTGTAGAGACGCAGATGCCACAGACTCAAATGAATCTGGGACAGGTGAACCAACAGGAAGCTCCTCTACAGGGGCCTCAGCAATGGGTAGAATGACGTCAACAACAATAGGGGCCCTGCCCTCATAGTCAACCTCAAGCGGATCCTCCTTGAACAGATCAATGTTGTCATCAGAAACGACATCGAGTGGCATGTCTAATACTGGAAAAGCAGCAAGCGGTATAGGAGCAGGGATCACCGCAAGAGGTAAATCCCCCGCAGGAATGCCATCAGCAGGCTCAACTCCGACGTCTGGCAGCGCGAACAGCTGGAAATCATCGTCATTAGTGCTGGTGGTGTCTGATTTGTAGACCTCTCGCTCTGACGGAATCTCGTCATCTGACACAACTGCCATAGGATCCAAGGTGTCCGATATTCCTGTGTCTGAGGATGAAACCATGGTGTCTGTAATACAACCACACATATGCACAAATATCAACATAAAATCAAATAAACATGTAAGTCACCATAAAGCAAACAAATAATTCTCCTAGTCTCCTAGACTACCCTCCCAGCCTCTCAGACTGAACCTCCTAGCCTCTCAGACTAACTCCCTAGCCTCTAAGACCAACCTCCGAGTCTCTAAGACTAAACCTCCCCAATCTCTAAGATTGGCCCCACAGTCTTTATGACTGAACCTCCCCAGCCTCTAAGGCTGAACCTCCCCAGCCTCTAGGGCTGAACTCCCTCAGTCTCTAAGACTGAACCATAAATTTTGAAAAAGTGCTTGTACTTTTTGTTCGTAAAAATGTTTTGTGTCCTGGATCTGGACGTTTTAGTGTATGCAATGTAAAAATATTTTCATGAGAGCCCTAGCGATCAAAGTCTAGACTCGAGAAAGAATCCTAGTTCGCTATGATCAATGCTCTGATACCAAGCTGTCACACCCTGGCTTTTGCGGAAGCGTGGGTTTATTTGGTGTGACTTCTTAATACCATAGCAATTATCATAACAATGCTATATGAAAATAAAACATATGATGTTCATCCATTCATCAAGTTTTAAAGTAAACACGACAACCTTGTTTTAAATAGTCGACACTACAAACCAAATACAACCATGACATAATGAAAACATGTTCAACGACATACGAAAGACATGAAATAAAAACACGGTTTAAGACTTGTGACCCGTCCAGGCAAAGGTCACACTTCCTAAACCCGGATGACATCATTATTCCTACGCAGCTTGACGTGATGCATACCATGCCAGATCCACTAATTTCCTGAAATACATGTAGTTTGAAAAATCAACAAAAAGTTGAGTGAGTTCATGTAAAAGTGAGTATGAATAAACCTTTAAAGTATGTATAAAAGTCCCTAGTATGTAGCAATAAGGAAAAAGAGATCACCAATGGGTTGCAAAGCCACTGGTATGTGTGAGAAAGTGCAGGGAAACTCAAACCTAGCAAATTTGTTTCCGGGCTTCGGCTGTAAGACACAGTCACCTCTATGGGCCACCCCGGCCTCATGGGTGTGGGCTTGCTACACCCAAATAGATCTGTCACTCTTGTGTCCCTCGGTCCTACAACGAGGATTAATGGCCTCAAGTGTTGTACCCACCCCTCACATGATCTAGTAGTATAAACCCTCCCTACGCTAACCATACCATGTAAATAAATGTTTGTAATAATTGTCGCATGTATTTCACCCCCGAAGTATAAAACTGAAAACAGTAAAGAGAAAAGGGGGACATGAACTCACAGAAGTGCGTATCCTGAACGTTGATCTCCAACTCAATCTGCTGCGTGACTACCTACACGTTCTAATGCCTATTAGACGGATGGTCGTGCCTTGGCTTAGGGTTTAACGTTCTTGGAAAAATAGTTAGGTAACTATTTCGTATTCACACTTCTGAATTATTTTATAAGTATATTCCTTCCCAAGGATGGGGTTTTTATACATGTACACGTTATAATTCCGAAAATATATTTTTAAGTCTCACTTGAAAAATATATTGTAATCACTTGTCTAAAATGTTTTAAATTCCAAAATATGTATATTTTTCCCAAAAATATTATATTTTACCTTATACATTTTCCAAAATAATACTTATCAAAATATACATATAAGAGTATTTTTCAGAAATACTACATAAGTTACGTTTTAAAGTTCGCGTTGTAACAATACTTGTGTAATTTAAATATTTATTTTGTGAGAGCGTTGGTATTATTTTGGAGTCGTAATTTCACGGTATATAATAGTTATATTATTTTTACCCTAAAAATAATATATCTAGTACACAAAATAACAAACAATCACACAAGCGTTTTATTATAAAATATATATTCTAAATATATATTTAATAAATTTAATTTACGAAAATCCACCTCCGGTACTTGGTATTTTTGTAATAAAAATCATGGCGAAGTTTATTTTGAAAACCAAGTTAAAAATATATTTGTAAACGCTTGTTAGAAAAATATTTCTAAGTGTTGAAATTCTAGAAAAATTTCGCCAGAGTTTCCTCTGTAAATGGAGGTGTCCATGCATTTTAGCATATCATTTTCTTTTGTAAAATCAATCAAACAATTTACCAACCAACAATATACAATCTTTAATCACTAATCTTGACAAAAATAAGCCTAAATCATAAACTCATGAACTTGAAAGTTTGTAAAAATATGTAGCAAATTACTAACATAGTTAGTAGGTCTTGTTATCTTTAAAAATATGATTAGTTTCTTAAAAACTTTATTTTTAAAGAATGTGTATTTTCACAACTTCTAGTCATGATTTCCAAAAATATTTCTTTGTGGAATTTTCTTTCTACACAAGTGTTTACCCACTAAAAATGTGTTTAGTTCATACAAGATCCGGGTTTTAACAAAACTAGTATTTTTCACTTGGTTCTTTCGAAAACCCACTCATAGATCTTTAGATCTACAAGTTTATAACTTTATTTTTCAAGAAAACTTATATTTATTCAAGTTCAAGTTCATGTGTGGATGGTTTCATCATCCTTCATATCTTTAACCTTTACATCTTGCTAGTTCATGTTCTTAAACATGATCTAGGAAGTCTAGGTGATGAACCATCTTACTTCTACTAACAAACAACATGTATTAAGCATAACAACACAAGATCAACATGATTTCAACATCATTTAACACTACTTCATCCCTTTATCCATTCTTCATTCTTTATGTTAAAGATTAGTTTAAGTTCTTTAGAGTTTCTTAACATTTTATCATTCATTCAACTATTAACCACCAAAAATAAGAACAAGATGAATATTTGAAGCACTTACTACTAGCACAAGGCTAGGGGAGTTTCAAAGCGTAAAAGTGGTGGATAAAAGAAAACTAGAGCGGTCCTTGAGCTTCCGAGTGCACCAAGCTTACTTGTTGGACCTCTTGCACCTTTGGATGTATGGAAATTGCTTGAATGGAAGCTTGATGGTGGTGGTAGTGATGGATGGTGGTGGCGGCCGTTAGTGAGGAAGAGAGAAGCTTGAGTTTGTTGGGTGTTTGTGAAATGAATGATGGTTATCTAGTGTGTTTATTTATAAACCAATTCCAACATAAACCATCATGTAATGTGCCTCTTTAACCACAACATAAACCAATAAAATAATCAAAAGAAGTGTGGGGATGTCCCCACACTATGTAACCGTCGAAGTGGGGGGGGGTATGGGGTTGCGTTGTAATGATAAAGTTATAATTTAGTTAGGATCTAAAGTGTTTAGTTAGTGTATTAGTGTGTGTTATGTAATATAAGGTGTGTTAGGGTGTTCAAGGACCCTAACTAGCTCAGAAAAGTAAAAACGATGTGTTTGCCAATATTTTTATGTTGCGGGTAAAGTCTGGTTGTTCGGTTGGATGTTGATCCGTTAAAGTGCTAAATAAAGCTTTAAAGTGTCTTTTATATTGTTTTTAGTGGCACATTAAATTCCCAACATTTTGGAAAGTGTCTAGGACTATTTTGCCAAGTTTTTGCACCTTACTAGCATTGTTAAATGCTGAATTTTGGTATTTAGTGCAGAATTCTGCACTTAAAGTATGTTTTAGGCACTTCCGGGCACTATAACTATCCCCTAGTGATGCAGTTTTATGGTCATCACCTCCCTACACTCCCTACTAGTGTAGTATTCTATTCCTGGCTCACACTAACCTCAAAACAATGTTTGTCTAGGTGCTGGTGTTGTCAGCATGTTTTCTGGGTTATCCGCTCACTGTGCTAACTGTGCTTTCGTGCATCAAGTTTGTCACTAATGTATGTGTAAATAATAGAGTGACAGTATAAATATGATGCATGGGTATGTATGTATCAGAAAACAGAAAGCAGTTTAATCACAATTGAAATCAAGTACAGTAATTAAGCATTAATTAATTATTAATTTATTTGTACGGATACCTGGATTCGTGAGGGTTGTCACATATAATACACACACATATATATAGTATATTAGGCGGTGGCTTTCTAGTACTGCATCCCTCTCTAATCGTATTTCCAGACGAGATTCTTCCCTATTTGGCGTATCATGTTTCCTTCCTCAATTAGTTCTTCACCATAGTGGCGAAGTTCTTCTATGTTTTCCTGATTCATGGGTGGCATTTGGGCTGGCATGGGTTCGTTGTCGACTGGTTCGGGTTCTACGTAAGGCATGTAAGGATATGGGTCATTCATCAGATATTGAAATGCCCAGTCTTGGTCCACCATTCTTCTAATGGGTTTGGTGCTGGTAACCTAGGTATTTCATTTGGGTTGAAGGCTGGGATTGGTAACTGGTTTTCTTGGTTTTGTTTTTGGTACATAGGCACATGTGCTGTTGGTTGTTCTGGATATAGAGGTAATAGCTGTGGTTCTGGTGCTGCTACACGGTTAAGATCTAGAATATTTTCTGCGGTTTGGAACATATCTAGATTGGTTGGTCTCCTATCCAGTTCCTCCCACGGAGGCAAAGTCACTGGAATTTGGGTAGTTCCCTCAGCTATTATTATTGTTGCTTGATTTCGAATATTCCTTATTCTTTTTCTCCTCTCCCTTTTTCTCTTTACTAAACCATCCTCTTTTCTTAGATGGAAAAGCTTCCTCAAATTTGGCTCTAAAACCAAAAGGTTCCTCTGATTTAACTAGGTATCCAAATGTTGGATTAGATGGTCCTTCATGTCACACCCCGACCGCGTAAAACAACAAACCGCAGCGGAAACGTCGGGGAGTCGAGCAACAGAATTATTGTTTCACAACCATGGTAATTTAAAGTTTTGTTTTATTTATAAACAAAGGGGTTACATTGTCTTAAACAAAGAAACAAAGAGTACATAACGAAATTAAACTAGTCTAGCTTCATTTTATGTCCCTAAGGCACAGGTGTCACACCATGGCTTTGCGGAAGCGTGGGTTTATTTGGTGTGACTTCTTAATACCATAGCTTAATCACAACAAAGCTATATGAAAGTAAAACCATGATGATCATCCATTAATTCAAGTTTTAAAAACAAAACACGACAACATTGTTTTCAAAAGTCGACACATGCAATGATATTACAACATGACATAATAAAAATCTTGTTCATATGACACAACCATAAGACATGAATTAAAAACACAGTTTAAGACTTGTGACTCGTCCAGGCAAAAGTCACAATCCCTAAACTTGGATGACATCATTTCTCCTACGCAGCTTGATGACATAGCATACCTTGCCAGATCCCTAATTTCCTGAAATACATGTAATTTGAAAAATCAACAAAAAGTTGAGCGAGTTCATGTAAAAGTGAGCATGTTTATAAATCGTTAAAGTACGTCCCAAAGTAAAAATGTTCCTGGTATGTAGCAATTAAGGAAAAAGAGATCACCACTGGGTTGCAAAGCCACTGGTATCTGTGAAGTGATGTAGGAAAACTCAAACCTAGCAAATTTGTACCGGGCCTCGGCTGTAAGACATAGTCACCTCTATGGGCCTCCCCGGCCTGACGGGTGTGGGCTCGCTACACCCAAATAGATCTATCACTCTTGTGTCCCTCGGTCCTAACTACGAGGATTAATGGCTTTAAGTGTTGTACCCACCACTCACATGATCTGTACGTCCTAACCCTCCTTAAGCTAACCATACCATGTATAAAAATGTTCTAAATATTTGTAACATGTATTTCACCCCCAAAGTTATAAAACTGAAAACAGTTAAGAGAAAAGGGGGACATGAACTCACAGAAGTGTGTCTCGAAATAGTCGGTCCCAAATCAACCTGCTGCGTGACGACCTACACGTACTAAATCCTATTAGACGGACGGTCGTGCCTTGGCTTAAGGTTTAACGTTTTTGGGAAATAGTTAGACAACTATTTCGTATTTACACTTCTTAATTATTAAATAAGTATATTCCTTCCCAAGGATAGGGGTATTAATACATGTGTGTTTTATAATTCTGAAAATATATTTTTAAGTCTCACTTGAAAAATATATTTTAATTACTCTGTCTAAAATGTTTTAATCCCAACATATATATATTTTTCCCAAAAATATTATATTTTATTTCATAAGTTTTCCCAAAATAATATTTCACAAAAATGTACAAATAAGAGTATTTTTCTGAAAAATACGTAAGTTACATTTTGAAAGTTTGCGTTGTATTACGATACTTGTATAACTTAAATATTTATTTTGTGAGAGCGTTGATATTATTTTGGGAGTCGTAATTTCTTGATATTTCAAGTTATATTATTTTTACCCTAAAAATAATATATATCTAGTTCACAAATAATCACAAAATCACACAAGCGTCTTATTATAAAATATATATATTCTAAATATTTATTTAACAAGTTTTATTTACGAAAATCCACCTCCGGTACTTGGTATTTTGTAATAAAAATTATGGCGAAGTTTATATTTTGAAAACAAGTTAAAAATACCTTTGTAAATATTTGTTAGAAAAATATTTCTAAGTGTTATATTTTTGGAAAAATTTCGCCAGAGTTTCCTCTGTAAATGGAGGCGTCCATGCTTTTAGCATATCATTTTCTTTTTGTTAAAATAACCAAACAATTTACCAATCAACAATATACAATATTTATTCATCAAACTTGACAAAAATAAGACTAAACCATAACTCTTTAACTTGAGAGTTTTGTAAAAATATGTAGTAATTTACCTTCATATTTAGTGGGTCTTATTAACTTTAAAAACATGTTTAGTTTCTTAAAAACTTTATTTTTAAAGAACTTGAAGTTTCACAACTTCTAGTCAAGATTTACAAAAATACTTCTTTATGAAATTTCATTGTTACACAAGTGTTTACACACTTGTTTAGTTACTATAAATGCTTCTAGTTCATAAAATATCCGGGTTTTAACAAAACTAGTGTTTTCCGCTTGGTTCTTCCGAAAAAACCACTTGTAGATCTTTAGATCCACAAGTTTACAACTTCATTTTACAAGAAAAATTATGTTTATTCAAGTTTCAAGTTCATGGTGGATGGTTTCATCATCTTTCACATTTCTAACACTAACATACTACTAGTTCATGTTCTTGAACATGATCTAGTATGTCTACATGATGATCCATCCCACTTTCAGTAGCAAACAACATCAAATATTCACAACTATACAAGATTCACATGATTTACCCTCATATCTTTTCTTTATCCACCTTATTCATCTTATGTTCAAGACTTTAAGTTATGTTCATTAGTGTTTCTTAATTTTTAACCATTAATTCATCTATTAACCACCATAAACAAGATCAAGATGATGATTAGAAACACTTACTACTAGCACAAGGCTAGGGAAGAAACAAGATGTAAATGTGGTGGATAAAAGAAATCTAGAGCGGTTCTTGAACTTCCGAAAGCACCGGGCTTGTTTGTATAGCTCCTTGCACCTTTGAATGTATGGAAAATGGTTGATCAATGTTTGAAGGTGGGTGTATGATGGTGGTGGTGTTCGGCCGAGACCAAGCAAGAGAGAAAGAGAGAGTTTTGGTTGATGATGTTTAGATGAAAGAGATTGGTTATCTTGTGGGTGTATATATAATCCAAGTTCAAGCTTTAACCTTCATGTGTTATGCTTACTAGATATCCAACAACAATAATAAAATAATCAAGAAAACACAAGGGTGTGTCCCACCCTTGTGACCGTCAACAATGAGGGGGGGGGGGTAAGGGTTGGGTGGTGATGGTTAAGTTAGGATCTAGTTGTAAACAAATGGTTTTAGTTAGTATGTTTATGTGTTTATTAATATAAAGGGTGTTAGGGTGTTCAGGGACCCTAACTAGCTCAGAAAAGTGAAAACAATGTTTTTGACAAAATTTTTATGTTCCGGGTAAAGTCCGGTTGTTCGGTTGGATATTGATCCGTTAAAGTGCTAGTAAAGCTATAAATTGTCGTTTATAATATTTTAAGTGACACATTAAATTCCCGACACTTTGGAAAGTGTCTAAGACTATTTTACCAAGTTTGTTCACTTTACTAGTTATGGTAAAAGCTGAATTTTTGTATGTAGTGTAGAATTTTGTAATTAAAGTATGTTTTAGGCACTTCCGGTCACCATAACTATCACCTAGTGACGCAGTTTTATGATCCTCACCTCCCTACACTCTCTACTAGTGTAGTAATCTATTCCCGGCTCATACTGGCCTCAGAAACAATGTCTGTCTAGTGCTGGCAATGTCAGCATGTTTGCTGGGTTATCCGCTCACTGTGCTAACTGTGCTTTTGTGCATCAAGTTTGTCACTATGGTCTGTGTGTAATAAAATGAAGTGACAGTAATAAAGTATGATGCATGAGTATGTATGTATCAGAAAACAGAAAGCAGTTTATTCATAATTGAAATCAAGCACAGTAATTAAGCACCAATTAAATATTAATTAATTTGTACGGATACCTGGATTTGTGAGTGTGACAACTCGAAATTCCAAGATTTCTATTTCGCATTTATTGCACGTTCTTGTATTATTTAGTCGATTGATTTCACAATTGGTTGTTAGGGAATTGTATATGTTTTGATACAATGAGGTGTGTTGTATGATTGTGCATGACTATGTGTTAATTGTGATAAACTTGTCAAATGTATAAACTTGGTGGTGAAACTGTGAAACTATTTGAGATGGTGTACTATTGTAAAATATATTAGTTAAGGGTGTAGAGGGCCATTAGTGAACTTAAACTATACTTAACCCTAAATCATTCACTAAACCTCTCACAAGAATCCAAGCACGCACTTTCATTCCTTTGGCTCTCTAGCAATCATCACCACCATCATTGTTTCTCTAGAATCATTCAAGGTAATGGTTTAATCGTTGTTTGTGATTAATTGTTTATTAATCATTGTAATACTTGTAAACCCTAATTGATTATTTGATTTGTTGTTGTTCTTGATTCTTGATTATGCGAAAACCCTAGCTTTTATATGATGTTCTGTGATTGTGGTTTTGGATTCTGATTATTGGGAATTGGCGTTGATTGTTGAGTGATGATTGCCTGATGATTTAGATAAGTGATTTGGTCAAAATGATTGATGATCGATTGATTCTGCATTATGAGAACATGAATTAGGGTTATAGATCATATGAACTATAAGAACGTAACTGTTGAATGTGTGCGTAACTGTTGCAATCGTGATTGTGATTGTCTGAGTTTTAATTCATGAATAAAGTCCGAGTTTCTATAAGTTATTGAGTCTGAGTTTCTTATACAAACACACATGGTCCGAGTTTTTTTTGATAGCATATTATGTCCGACCTTAAACTCATTGTGATGTCCGAGGTTTGAATGTGTGATGTTGTCCAAGTTTCTTATCATCAAGTCATGACCGAGTTTAATATGATGTTCATGTCCGAGTTTAATATAATATCACATGACCGAGTTTAATATGATATCACATGTCCGAGTTTAATATGTTGTTTCATGTCCGAGTTTAATATGATGTTCATGTCCGAGTTTAATATAATATCACATGACCGAGTTTAATATGATATCACATGTCCGAGTTTAATATGTTGTTTCATGTCCGAGTTTAATGGCTCACCTTTGTCCGACCTTTGACACATGAGGGGGTCCGAGTTTCATGAGGAAACCCCCCCCCCATGTCCGACTTTTTACCCTCCACCCATATGATCCGAGTTTCCAATCCCCACACCACCTTTGGTCCGAGTTTCACCCCCTCACTTGTCCGAATTTCGATAGATGGTAAGCATAGGGTCCGAGTTAGTTGGGCCGTCTGGGTTAAGCCTTATCTAATTGGGGCCTTGTCTAGACAATGGGCTGCACATGTTTATTAACTACACTTGAAGTGTGCGAGTACATTATGTGTGTCTGTATACTGACTATTTGAGCTAAACACATATTATACGGTTATTAGACGACACTAGATGAATAGATGAGCTATCATAGATGGGATTGCATGTGTGTGTTGCATGTACAATAATGTGCGTTATATGAACAAAGAATACGTTAGACTAAACTATGAAATCAAAGACGTGACGCATGAATTATGTGAATATGATTAACTGTTTGTGTGATGTATGATTCTGTATATGTATAATTGTATGATACTGAATGCAACTGTATGATTCTACATGCGTGAACATTCTATGTGATATCATCATGTACACAATAAACACACAAGACACAACTGCTTGAATGCCAACGATTTGCAAACCCTAATTTGATGCAAACACTTACATCGTATCATGTGCAACACATCCTAGGTCGTGTGTTACGGACTTAGAGATTTATAAACCCTAGAAGCAATAACATACCGAGCAAACCAAGGTGTGTTCACACAGCCAAGGCATGGGGTTCCCAGGGTGGGAATGGGATTTGATTATTTACTGGTACTTATCTATACTGGAACGTAGTGATGTGATTTGATGAACTATTGTACATACTCCACTGTTAGAACTACTACTAGACTAGTAACACTTATTGAACTGATCTTCGCACACCTGCCAAGGGTTGGCCGCGATATTATGACTGACTTCGCACACCTGCCTTTGGAAGGCCGCGAACTGTAATTTACTAATCTTCGCACACCTGCCTGGTAGGCCGCGATACAGGTAAACCTAGTCTAGAATACACGGGATGAACATCCCCTAATATCTTCGCATACCTGCCTGGGAGGCCGCGATGGAAACTAATATGATACATGACATAACGAACGAACATACTACTACTCACACTGTACTATTACTGAACTGTTAACTGTGAACTCGCTCAACTAGTTGTTGATCCTCTGCTACATGCCTTGCAGGACATTAGGTACATATGGAGCTTGCACAGGGAGGAGCAGGTCGTTGTGGAGCATGGATCGTGGATGCCATGTTAAATCACTTAAAACATTTGAACTTATGTTACACGTTTGGGTTTTCATACTTATGCTTCCGCTATACTTTGAAACTATGATTATGTTTTGATCACCTATCGTATTGAATTATTGGTTTATATTTATTATACTTGATATTAATTTTATGTTCGATATGATTGGTGGCTTGATCCTGGTCAGTCACGCTCCCAAGCGGTGATACTCCGCAGGTGGATTTTGGGGGTGTGACAGATTGGTATCAGAGCCATTGGTTATAGAGAACTTGGTTTTAATATGGGAAAACATTTTTATTAAAACCAGACTATAACCAGAACAGTGCTCTCAACGATCCACAACGACGCTTCGCTCCACGTGCAAGACTCGACATCCTAGGTAATAAGGTTTATGTTTATTACCTGCTTGCTAGAACTGCATAGAACTTTGCTCGTAGTATGCTTACATTACTTTGCTCACTACTTGTTATTGCTTGAGAACACCTATGTGCTTACACTCTTCTGTCATCGCACTATTCGCGAACCTTTCTTACTTATGTTGCCTTTGATGTGAAGATCAATGGCCGGACGAATTAACATAACTCAAGCCCAGCTAGAGGCTCTCGTTCAAGCTCAAGTTGTTGCGGCACTTGCAGCTGCTCAAGCAGGTAGTATACCCTGCAGTATAGACACACACTAGGATCTCTAGATCCTACATTAACTCTCGTATTTAACTTTGTCCTATTCGTACACAATAGGTCAACACGCGCAGCAGCCTGTCTGCACTTTCAAGAACTTCATGGACTGTCGTCCAAGTAATTTCAGTGGCACCGAGGGGGCAGTAGGACTCCTACATTGGTTTGAGAAGCTAGAATCCGTGTTCGAAATGTGTGAATGCCCTGAGGCTCGCAGGGTCAAGTACGCCACTGGCACTTTGGAAGGAATCGCGTTGACTTGGTGGAACGCACAAGTACAGATCTTAGGGTTGGCAGCTGCTAACGCCACACCCTGGAACGATTTTAAGGAACTTATCAAAAGGGAATATTGCACGCGTGAAGATATTCACAAGTTGGAAGACGAGCTGTATAACTTGAAAATGGTTGGGTCAGAGATCGAAGCCTATACCAAACGGGTGTCCAACTATGGTGGACCCTCCATACAAGCGCATCGAGATGTATCTCAAGGGGTTGGCACCAGAAATCCAGAGCCATGTTACCTCGGCTAATCTTGACAACATCCAGGAAATTCAGCGCCTTGCTCATCGTATTACAGATCAGGCAGTGGATCAGAACAGGCTACCAAAACGTGTCAAGGCTACCACTGCTGTTGTCACCACTGCTGCTACTCCCAGTGACAACAAGAGGAAATGGGAGGGGGATTCCAGCAAGGGATCAGTTTCTGTTCAGTCTCAGCAGCGCAAGACAAATGATTACCAGAATTCGAGTCAGCAATCATCTGGCAGTCAGGGGCAGGGTGGATATCGGGGAATTCACCCACTGTGTAATAAGTGCAACAGACACCACAGCGGAAGATGTCGCAGGGAACGTTGTCAAAGGTGCCTCAAGATGGGTCATGAGGCTAAGGATTGTAGAAGCTCTCGACCTGCAAACCAGGATCAGCAACTTCTGCCACCAGTTCCTCAAAACCCGCAGCAGCAGCAACCACAATGTGGAAACCGGGGATGTTTCCAGTGTGGGGCAGAAGGTCATTACAAACGCGATTGTCCTCAGTTGAACCAGAATCAGAACCACAACAATAACCAGGGCAACGGGAACAACAACAACAACAGGGGAAACAACAACAACAATGGCAACGAGGCAAGAGGTCAAGCTTTCGTGTTAGGACGAGGAGACGCAATGAACGATATTTGAACTTATAACTTAGTTTGGGTTTTCATTATTATGTTTCCGCTACTCAAACAAAGTTTGGTTTGAACATCAATTGTATTGGGTTTTATGAATTATTTTAACTACTATACTTTATGTTTGATATGATGGATGGTTTGATATTATTAAGCGCACCTGCCGTATTTATGGACCTTATGAACAGGGTGTGCAAACCCTATCATGACAAGTTCGTCATTGTCTTCATCGACGACATTCCGATCTACTCCAAGAGTCAGGAGGAGCACGAGCAGCACTTACGTCTTATCCTGGAACTTCTACGAAAGGAACAACTGTACGCTAAGTTTTCAAAATGCGACTTCTGGCTTCGTGAAGTCCACTTCTTAGGCCATGTGGTGAACAGGGATGGGATTCATGTCGATCCATCCAAGGTGGAATCGATCAAGAACTGGCCTGCACCGCGTCCACCGACAGAAATACGCAAATTCTTGGGTTTGGCGGGATATTACCGACGATTCATTAAAGACTTTTCGAAGATCGCGCAGCCGCTTACTATGCTGACACAGAAAGGTGTCACCTACCGTTGGGGAGATTCCCAGGAAACCGCTTTTCAGTACTTGAAGGATAGGCATTGCAGTGCACCTATTCTCTCATTGCCGGAGGGCACAGATGACTTCGTGGTTTATTGTGACGCATCGATACAGGGTCTTGGTTGCGTATTGATGCAACGGGATAAGGTTATTGTTTACGCATCGCGACAACTCAAGATTCATGAACGGAATTACACGACACACGATTTAGAGCTGGGAGCCGTTGTTTTCGCGCTTAAGATATGGCGACACTACCTGTACGGTACCAGGTGCACGATTTACACCGATCACAGGAGTCTCGAGCATATCATTAAGCAGAAGGATCTGAACATGCGTCAACGGAGATGGGTTGAACTACCGAACGACTACGAATGCGCCATCAAGTATCATCCAGGCAAGGCCAATGTTGTGGCCGACGCCCTCAGTCGAAAGGACACCCTACCTAAGCGCGTGCGAGCGCTACAGCTTACTATTCAGTCCAGTCTTCCTGCACAGATACGAGCTGCTCACATAGAAGCATTGAAACCCGAAAACGTCATGGCTGAAGCCTTACGCGGTTCAAGGCAACGAATGGAACAAAAGGAAGACGGCGCCTACTATGTAACGGGGCGTATTTGGGTCCCACTTTATGGCGGTTTACGAGAGCTTGTGATGGCGAAGCACACAAGTCTCGCTACTCGGTACATCCAGGGTCGGACAAAATGTACCACGACATCAGAACTACTTATTGGTGGCCAAGCATGAAGGCCCACATCGCCACCTATGTTGGCAAGTGCCTGACTTGTGCAAGAGTCAAAGTTGAATATCAGAAACCCGCAGGCCTACTTCAGCAACCCAGGATACCACAATGGAAATGGGAAGAAATTTCCATGGATTTCGTTACAGGCCTACCCAGATCCCAGCGTGGGAATGATACTATATGGGTGATCGTAGATCGACTCACCAAGTCTGCACACTTCCTGGCTATAAAGGAAACGGATAAGTTCTCCACTCCCGCAGACATCTATCTTAAAGAAGTTGTTTTGAGGCACGGAGTGCCCACCTCCATTATCTCGGATCGGGATGCACGATTCACGTCAGAGCTATGGCAAGCGATGCACAAATCTTTCGGCTCACGATTAGACATGAGCACAGCATATCATCCTCAGACGGATGGGCAGTCTGAGCGAACGATCCAGACTCTTGAAGACATGCTTCAGGCATGTGCTATCGATTTCGGCAACGGCTGGGAAAAACATCTCCCTTTGGTGGAGTTTTCGTATTATAACAGTTATCACACCAGCATACAAGCCGCTCCATTCAAGGCATTGTACGGACGTAAATGCCGGTCACCTCTCTGTTGGGCAGAGGTGGGGGATAGTCAGATTACAGGACCAGAAATGGTAGTTGATGCTACTGAACGGATTGCACAAATACGACAACGCATGGCGGCAGCACACGACCGTCAGAAAGCCTACGCGGGCAAGCGTAGAAAGCCATTGGAATTTCAGGTCGGGGACCGGGTTTTTACTTAAAGTCTCACCCTGGAAGGGTGTGGCAAACGGGGCAAACTAAATCCGCGGTATGGCGGACCGTTCGAGATCATTGAGAAAATAGGCAAAGTGACCTACAAGCTAAACCTACCAGCTGAACTCGGTGCAGTTCACAATGTGTTTCACGTGTCGAATCTGAAGAAGTGCCTGTCAGATGAGACCCTCATAGTTCCTTTTAAGGAACTCACTATCGACGAGCGGTCGCAGTTCGTCGAGGAATCAGTTGAAATCACGGACCGGGATGTTAAGGTCCTCAAACACAAGAGAATCCCTCTTGTTCGAGTTCGTTGGAACTCCCGACGTGGCCCAGAGTACACCTGGGAACGCGAAGACCAAATGAAAGAAAAGTATCCCCAGTTATTCGGAACTAATGCATCCACTACTGAGGCTGAAGCTACTAATACTGAATTTCGGGACGAAATTCCAAATCAACGGGGGGATGATGTGACACCCCGGGAAAACCAGTGAAGAATACAGCTTATCTAGCTTCCTCAGTGAGTGCGTACCAAATTTCGGGACGAAATTTCTTTTAAGTTGGGGATAATGTGACAACTCGAAATTCCAAGATTTCTATTTCGCATTTATTGCACGTTCTTATATTATTTAGTCGATTGATTTCACAATTGGTTGTTAGGGAATTGTATATGTTTTGATACAATGATGTGTGTTGTATGATTGTGCATGACTATGTGTTAATTGTGATAAACTTGTCAAATGTATAAACTTGGTGGTGAAACTGTGAAACTATTTGAGATGGTGTACTATTGTAAAATATATTAGTTAAGGGTGTAGAGGGCCATTAGTGAACTTAAACTATACTTAACCCTAAATCATTCACTAAACCTCTCACAAGAATCCAAGCACGTACTTTCATTCCTTTGGCTCTCTAGCAATCATCACCACCATCATTGTTTCTCTAGAATCATTCAAGGTAATTGTTTAATCGTTGTTTGTGGTTAATTGTTTATTAATCATTGTAATACTTGTAAACCCTAATTGATTATTTGATTTGTTGTTGTTCTTGATTCTTGATTATGCGAAAACCCTAGCTTTTATATGATGTTCTGTGATTGTGGTTTTGGATTCTGATTATTGGGAATTGGCGTTGATTGTTGAGTGATGATTGCCTGATGATTTAGATAAGTGATTTGGTCAAAATGATTGATGATCGATTGATTCTGCATTATGAGAACATGAATTAGGGTTATAGATCATATGAACTATAAGAACGTAACTGTTGAATGTGTGCGTAACTGTTGCAATCGTGATTGTGATTGTCTGAGTTTTAATTCATGAATAAAGTCCGAGTTTCTATAAGTTATTGAGTCTGAGTTTCTTATACAAACACACATGGTCCGAGTTTTTTTTGATAGCATATTATGTCCGACCTTAAACTCATTGTGATGTCCGAGGTTTGAATGTGTGATGTTGTCCAAGTTTCTTATCATCAAGTCATGACCGAGTTTAATATGATGTTCATGTCCGAGTTTAATATAATATCACATGACCGAGTTTAATATGATATCACATGTCCGAGTTTAATATGTTGTTTCATGTCCGAGTTTAATATGATGTTCATGTCCGAGTTTAATATAATATCACATGACCGAGTTTAATATGATATCACATGTCCGAGTTTAATATGTTGTTTCATGTCCGAGTTTAATGGCTCACCTTTGTCCGACCTTTGACACATGAGGGGGTCCGAGTTTCATGAGGAAACCCCCCCCCCCATGTCCGAATTTTTACCCTCCACCCATATGATCCGAGTTTCCAATCCCCACACCACCTTTGGTCCGAGTTTCACCCCCTCACTTGTCCGAATTTCGATAGATGGTAAGCATAGGGTCCGAGTTAGTTGGGCCGTCTGGGTTAAGCCTTATCTAATTGGGGCCTTGTCTAGACAATTGTCACACCCCCAAAATCCACCTGCGGAGTATCACCGCTTGGGAGCGTGACTGACCAGGATCAAGCCATCAATCATATTGAACATAGCATAATATAAATAAAGTAATTCGTAAAACCCCGTTCAATACAATTGACGTTTCAAAACAATCATAGTATCAGTAGCGGAAGCATAAGTAAATAACCCAAGTAAACCATAAGTTCAATTATTCGAAATGTTTAAACATAGCGTTCTTAACCCACTGCCCACAACGTCCCGCTCCTCCAGTGCAAGCTCCATAAGTACCTAAAGTCCTGCAAGGCATGCAGCAGATAATCAACAAACTAGTTGAGCGAGTTCACAGTTTATAGTTTAGTTTGAGTAATAGTGCGTTTGTTCAATTAAGTTTCGTATCGTATCAGTTCCATCGCGGCCTCCCAGGCATGTGTGCGAAGATTATGTTCGTTAGTTCGCGACCATAGTCTTTACCGACCAGGGTGTGTGCGAAGGCAATTTATCAGTTCGTTCGCGACCATAGTCTTTACCGACCAGGGTGGGTGCGAAGGCAGTTGAGTAGTTCGTAAGCATCAACAGTTTAATCGTTCGTTACAGTATCAAAGTATGCACAAGTAATCATCCAACCCATTCCCACCCTGGGAACCCATGCCTTGGCTGTGTGAACTCACCTTGGTTTGCTCGGTATGCTAAGTTATGCACTCACAAGTAATTAATCACGTCCTAGTGTATGCACGTATAACAAATCAGTTCATGTTCAAAATGATACGCATGCAATTAATTGTTCACATTGCAGTCAGTTTGCATATCAGCACGGCACGTAGTATTGCACGTTCATCACTAAGCATGGCATGTCAATTAAATCAACGTATGTTCCACTGTTCAAACATTATTCAAAACCCTAGTATCCTTCGACTCATACTATCATCTTTCGAAAACAAGTGTCACAATGATCCTTCGGGCCGAATGTCATGTTTCGGACCATGACATCTTTCGGTCCTAACTATCCTTCGGTCCAACTATCTGTCGGTCAACCAGTATCCTTCGGTCAACTATCTGTCGGTCAACCAGTATCCTTCGGTCAACTATGGTTCGATCAGATTATGGTTCGGTCAAACTACCATGGTTCGGGCCATTGATATCTTTCGGTCATGGCAGTTACGTTTTATCTATTAACACAATTTTCACTAATCAGTTATTGTCAACAGGATCAAACAAGCATAATCACAAGGTTTCACTCAAGAACCCTAATTTGATTAACAAGCATAACACTTTATCCTATACGATTCCGTTTTCAAGAACAGTGAACAATAACAATCCGTAGTGTATACATCACAACCAATCCACAAGCCTTATCATTAACCCTAATCACAACAGATCCAATTTGCATACAAATCCGATGAACATCCAAATCCTACCAATATGCACAACCGATTAACATACAACCCTAGTATCTTTCAAAACATCCATACTAACCGATCATAAAAACACATATTGCAAAACGATTAGGCAATTATAACATTCATATCCCATTAACATACATAATCGATTAGCATACAAGTCCGATCAACAACATATTGTAAGGCGATCGATAAATCATGAAAGCATATACATTAAACACTAACCGATATTGAAAACAGGGAATTGATCAGCAAGAAGTCTCCGTAAGTTTGTGGTTGCCGTCACAAGTAAAGATGCTCTAGGGTTTAGAAAAATAACCACTGATTTCATGCATTCCCATATATACGTATCACAGTAATGGGCCAAGCCCATTGGAAAGACTGGGCCGAAACATATCGAAGGATATGTTTCGTGCTCGAAGGATATGTTTCGGGGTCGAAGGTTATCCTTCGTGGTCCTTCGAATCCTTCGAACTACATGTCATCCTTCGAGGGCTAGGTTAAAGTTAATATTATAATAATAACAATTCTAATATTATTTTCTATCACCACAAATAGTAACATATAGGCAAACAACTCGTATAATTCAAGTCCACAATGCAACAACTAAACAGTCAACGCGCAATAAATGCGAAAGTGAAAGTCAAACACTCGAGTTGTCACAACAATGGGCTGCACATGTTTATTAACTAGACTTGAAGTGTGCGAGTACATTATGTGTGTCTGTATACTGACTATTTGAGCTAAACACATATTATACAGTTATTAGACGACACTAGATGAATAGATGAGCTATCATAGATGGGATTGCATGTGTGTGTTGCATGTACAATAATGTGCGTTATATGAACAAAGAATACGTTAGACTAAACTATGAAATCAAAGACGTGACGCATGAATTATGTGAATATGATTAACTGTTTGTGTGATGTATGATTCTGTATATGTATAATTGTATGATACTGAATGCAACTGTATGATTCTACATGCGTGAACATTCTATGTGATATCATCATGTACACAATAAACACACAAGACACAACTGCTTGAATGCCAACGATTTGCAAACCCTAATTTGATGCAAACACTTACATCGTATCATGTGCAACACATCCTAGGTCGTGTGTTACGGACTTAGAGATTTATAAACCCTAGAAGCAATAACATACCGAGCAAACCAAGGTGAGTTCACACAGCCAAGGCATGGGGTTCCCAGGGTGGGAATGGGATTTGATTATTTACTGGTACTTATCTATACTGGAACGTAGTGATGTGATTTGATGAACTATTGTACATACTCCACTGTTAGAACTACTACTAGACTAGTAACACTTATTGAACTGATCTTCGCACACCTGCCAAGGGTTGGCCGCGATATTATGACTGACTTCGCACACCTGCCTTTGGAAGGCCGCGAACTGTAATTTACTAATCTTCGCACACCTGCCTGGTAGGCCGCGATACAGGTAAACCTAGTCTAGAATACACGGGATGAACATCCCCTAATATCTTCGCATACCTGCCTGGGAGGCCGCGATGGAAACTAATATGATACATGACATAACGAACGAACATACTACTACTCACACTGTACTATTACTGAACTGTTAACTGTGAACTCGCTCAACTAGTTGTTGATCCTCTGCTACATGCCTTGCAGGACATTAGGTACATATGGAGCTTGCACAGGGAGGAGCAGGTCGTTGTGGAGCATGGATCGTGGATGCCATGTTAAATCACTTAAAACATTTGAACTTATGTTACACGTTTGGGTTTTCATACTTATGCTTCCGCTATACTTTGAAACTATGATTATGTTTTGATCACCTATCGTATTGAATTATTGGTTTACATTTATTATACTTGATATTAATTTTATGTTCGATATGATTGGTGGCTTGATCCTGGTCAGTCACGCTCCCAAGCGGTGATACTCCGCAGGTGGATTTTGGGGGTGTGACAGTGAGGGTTGTCACATTCTTCCCCGTTAAGAAAATTTCGTCCCGAAATTTTAAGTTCTGCTTCTGGTTGCAGGGGTCTTAGGAAATAAATGGAGGTATTTCTCTTTCATGCGATCCTCACGTTCCCATGTGTATTCTGGACCATGCCTTGCATTCCAACGAACTTTGACGAGTTTTACACTACTCCTGCGTGTCTTGTTTATCTTCCAATCCGTAACCTCAACGGGTTCTTCGACAAAGTGGAACGTGTCGTCAAATGAATCTCGTCGGCCGGAATGACGACAGTTTCTTGTGTTGGACTCTTCTTCAAGTTTGATACATGGAATGTATCGTGAACACCATTAAGTTCGGCAGGTAAGTCCAACTTGTATGCTGCTAAACCAATCCTCTTCAGAATCTTGAATGGACCAATGTATCGCGGATTCAACTTTCCACGCTTTCCGAAGCGTGCCACACCCTTCCAGGGTGATACCTGCAACAATACCATGTCTCCTACCTCAAACTCCAGAGCTTTCCTTCTTCTGTCCGCATAACACTTTTGTCGATCGTGAGCCGCCTTGATGCGATCTCGGATCTGTGCAATCTTGTCTGTGGTTTCTTGGACCACTTCAGGACCAACTAACTGTCTATCACCTGCGTCAGACCAACAAATTGGTGATCGACATTTGCGTCCTTAAAGAGCTTCGAACGGTGCGGCTTGAATACTTGCGTGATAACTGTTATTGTATGAAAATTCAACCAATGGTAGGTGAGTATCCCAACTTCCACCTAAATCCATAACGCAAGCTCGCAGCATATCTTCTAATGTCTGAATCGTCCGTTCGCTCTATCCATCTGTTTGTGGGTGAAAAGTTGTACTCAGGTTCAACTGAGATCCGAATGCTTCTTAGAAGGACTGCCAAATCCTTGACACAAACCTTCCGTCTCTATCAGAGATGATCGAGAGAGGCACTCCATGGCGTGCAACGATCTCTCTCATGTATATCTCAGCCAACTTGCTCGTGTTATCTTTCTCTCTGATTGGCAAGAAATGCGCAGATTTCGTTAACCGGTCTACTATTACCCAAATAGTATCGTGACCTTTTGGCGTTCTTGGCAACTTTGTTATGAAATCCATTGAAATTTGTTCCCATTTCCATTTCGGTATCTCGGGTTGTTGTAGAAGTCCTAAAGGCTTCTGGTATTCGGCTTTCACTTTGGCGCATGTTAAACATTTACTGACATAAACTGCAACATCGTCTTTCATCCTAGGCCACCAATAAAAATCCTTAAGATCTTGGTACATCTTATCCGCTCCTGGATGGATAGAATACCGTGACTTGTGAGCTTCATCGAAAATAACTTTTCTCAAACCACCAAACAGAGGAACCCAAATTCGTCTCATGAAGCATAAAGTTCCTTCCTCGTTTGGCACTAACTGCTTCTCCATCCCACGGAGATATTCCTCTTCAATGTTCCTTTCTTTAAGAGCTTCTTTCTGCGCGGCACGAATGTGCAGGGAAAAATCTGTTTGGATAATCATCTCTAGAGCCCTAACCCTTATGGGCTTGATTCTTTCCTTTCGACTCAGGGCATTGGCGACCACATTCGCCTTCCCTGGATGATACTTGATCTCACAGTCGTAGTCGTTCAATAACTCGACCCAGTGTCTTTGTCTCATGTTTAGCTCCTTCTGGTCGAATATGTGTTGCAGGCTCTTATGATCCGTGAAGATTGTACACTTCGTACCATATAAATAATGTCTCCAAATTTTCAACGCGAATACCACTGCGCCTAGCTCCAAATCGTGCGTGGTATAATTCTTTTCATGGACCTTCAACTGGCGTGACGCGTAAGCTATAATTTTCTGGCGCTGCATTAACACGCAACCCAAACCTTGACGCGAGGCGTCACAATATACCACGAAATCATCGGTTCCTTCTGGTAGCGATAAGATCGGCGCATTGCAGAGCTTGTCCTTCAACAACTAAAACGCTTCTTCCTGTTTGATTCCGCAATCAAACTTCTTATCCTTCTGCATGAGGAAGGTCAATGGTGGAGCGATTTTTGAGAAATCCTCAATGAACCTTCGATAGTAACCAGCCAAACCCAAGAATTGTCGAATCTCGGTTGACGTCTTTGGAGTCTCCCAATTCTTGATTGCTTCGATCTTTGTGGGATCCACATGGATTCCATCTCCATTAACCACATGTCTAAGGAATTGGACTTCACGTAACCAAAACTCGCACTTCGAGAACTTAGCATACAACTTTTCCTTTTTAAGTAGCTCCAAGATAGCTCTTAAATGCTGTTCGTGCTCATCCTTCGTCTTCGAATAGATCAAGATATCGTCTATGAACACAATAATGAACTTGTTGAGGTACGGTTTACAAACTCTGTTCATCAAATCCATAAAAACAGCTGGCGCGTTTGTCAACCCAAACGGCATCACCAGAAACTCGTAATGTCCATATCGAGTTCTAAAAGCAGTCTTGGAATACTTTCCTCTTGTATTCTCAGCTGATGATAACCTGATCGCAAGTCGATCTTCGAGTAGAAACTTGAACCTTGCAGCTGGTCGAATAGGTCATCAATCCTTGGCAGAGGATACCTATTCTTGATCGTCAACTTGTTCAACTCCCGGTAGTTAATGCACATACGAAAACTACCGTCATTCTTCTTGACAAACAGAACTGGAGCTCCCCAAGGTGAGAAGCTTGGTCTGATGAATCCCTTGTCTAGCAACTCTTGAAGTTGTGTCGACAACTCCTGCATCTCTGAAGGGGCAAGTCGATAAGGTGCCTTAGCCACAGGCGTGGCGCCTGGAACTAAGTCAATGTGGAACTCCACTTGCCTTTGGGGTGGTAATCCTGGCAAGTCCTCTGGAAAGACTTCAGGATATTCTTTCACCACTAGGATGTCTTCGATCTTCGGCTCAGCAGCTTCCTTATCCACGATGTATGCCAAGAAGGCAACACATCCCTTCTGTAAACACTTTCGAGCTTTTAGGAAGCTGATGATTCTCAGAGGCGTATCGCGCTTCTCTCCATGAACCACGATCGTCTCTCCATCTTCCGTTGGGATGCGAATGATCTTTTCGTGACAAATAATCTCAGCCTTGTTGCTCGACAACCAATCCATCTCTACTACCACGTCGAAGCTTCCCAACTCGACTGGTAGTAGATCCAAAGTGAACTCGCGCTCTCCCAGCTCAATTACACAACCTTTGACAACTTCATTAGTTTCGACTAGTTTTCCATTAACCAGTTCAATCGAGTACGGAACATCTAACTTACTAGCAGCTAACCCAAGCATACTCTTAAATTCTAACGACACAAAGCTATAGTCGGCACCAGTATCAAACAGAACAGATGCAAAGCGTTGATTTATAGGGAACGTACCAGTGACAACGTTGGGATCCTGGCGCGCTTCCCTCGCTCCGATGTTAAACACTCTTCCTCGGGCTTGATTCAGCTTTGGGCATTCCTTCTTAAAGTGCCCAACTTCTCCGCAATTAAAACAGCCCGTGTGACAACCGGTAAATTTACGCTCTTAATTACGTGATTAACAGGTGATTAACGCAATAATAA
Organism: Helianthus annuus; assembly: GCF_002127325.2. Lineage (NCBI taxonomy): Eukaryota > Viridiplantae > Streptophyta > Magnoliopsida > Asterales > Asteraceae > Helianthus > Helianthus annuus. The sequence continues at coordinate 70,356,023 of NC_035441.2, forward strand.
ATAGTGAGTACAATGCAAATTAACTTAATTAGGCCCTTGGAGTGCCTAGGAACGTCTATACGACTTTACGGTGCGCGAACAGTGGTTTGCGGAAAAATATGCGGAATATTGCGCGACAACGAGCTGATACCGTACAGAATACTGAAAACGCCGACAAATACGGATTTTCCTACAAATATTCTATATTCATGAAATTAATTTTTGTGAATTAATTGGGCTTCCGAACGACACAAAACGCAGACGCAAACGAAAGATGCTGAAACGGTAACGCACCGACAATCAACGACGAGACTGACGCACCAGACTCGAATTTCATCTCGATATTAATATATTTTTATATATTTAGCTTCGTTTTAATTTTTATTATCCGTAGTAGAAAACGGATTGAAAACAGACAAGATACGATGAACGAGTCACTTTACGCATTTTCAACAACAGACAAGAAATACGCGTCTAATATCGATTTCCAACGTAGTTTGGATTGTTTTCGACTTAACTTATCATTTGCGACATATTTTGACGTTTGGGTTTTTGAAATCAGGTTGGTAGTTACTTACAGGCCAACTTAAACGCGGAAGTGGGGCTTGTGGGCCTTGGGCCCAAGCCCAAAGCGCAAAACCCACAAGACCAGTCTGCTTATAAATAAGAACATTAGTTCTTTCTTTTTCCTCATTCTACAATCAGACAACAACAACAACAACTCACACACACACACACACACCCGACTTCCTCTCCCTCTCCGGCGAACTGAGCGGCGGCGGAGCAGCCGTAGGCGGCGGTGGTCCTGCGAACAGGTCTGGCCAAACACCCCCCTTTCCTCCTTCCTTTCTCCGGTGAAACAACCCCCCCTTTCCTTCTTCCTCCTTGTCTGACGGAACGGACCACCACCACCACGAACCGGTGGTGGTGTGGTGGCTACAAGCGGAGAAGAGAGAGAGAGAGAGAGAGCCGAGAAGAGAGGGAGAACCGAGAAGAGAGGGAGAACCGGCGGTCAAAGGTTCGGACCGTCGGTCGGTTTGTTTATCCGCTAGTCAGCAGGCTCAGGTTCGGTTCAGGTCTCGGGTACGGGGTCTCGGGTTCGAGTCACAGCTATGGTTCAGGTTCCGGGTGGTCATCGGCAAGACACGACGGTGGTGGTGTATTGGTCCGACTATGTCACGGTAAACTCTCCCTTTTCTTTCCATTGGTTTCTTTTACGAAGTTTTGTTGATGATGATGATTCTGTGGCTTTGTTTCACGACAGTGGAGGTGGTCTCAGGTGTCGGGTCAAAACTCGTCTAAGGTCAACAAGTTAGACTCGGTCAATTTCGGTTTTGTTTCGGGTCGATCAACAAACGTCAACAACAGATCTATTCAATTGTGGGTTTCGAGGAACGAGTTGACTCGGTCAACCGAGTCAACTCGGTCAACACGGTCAAACCGAGTCAACTCAGTTGACTCGGTCAACTCAGTCAAGCAACTCGACATTTTGGCATGAAGACTTGGTAAAGATTAGCGACGCGTTTTCTTTCGTTATTTCTATAGTTTTGATACTTACGTGACAAACGAGCTCGAACCGACTGATTATAAATTACATTCGTTATATATATTTTGACAAAGTTTGCATATAGTTGAATCTTGATTAAATTGTATTGAATTTTTGAAAATAAAATGACAACTTGTGTTGTCGGGGGCGTCCAAAAACAGAGGAAACTCTGCCCATTTTTCGAGAAAAATCCGTAAACACGACACGTATTATATTTCAAAAACGACACTTAATGGAATTCGAGTTTATAATATTTCAAACCTTGATATTTCCAAACGCTTTTACAAGTAAATATAATGTTATATTTATTTCGAACGTCGTTAACTCGTATCCTTTTATGAAAAATACAGTTTATGTATTTATTTCGAACATCAAACAAAATGACAATTGGGATATTACTTCGACAATGCTTTTATGAAATAAAATGTGAAATAGTCTTTTCAATTCTCTTATTTCTTTTAACAATCCCTTCGAATATCAAACTGTACCAAATCGTTTCGTAAAAATAAATATAGTTTATATTTATTTCAAAAATCGAACAATACGAGATTGTTTCATAAAACAAATATAGTTATGTATTTGTTTAAAATAGCATACTACACGACCTCTTTCTATAAAAATAAATATAGATTATATTTATTTTCAAACGGCAAACAACACGACTCCTTTTTATAAAAAAAAATACAGTTATATATATTTATTTTCAAATACAACTCGATGATTCTTTTGTAGAATAAGTGTAACTCTTTTATATTTATATCAAACGCCTAAACGGCATGTGCACATATTTCTATAATTTTCAAGACGCCATATATAATACAAGTTTATTATATATTACTTTCATACGAATATCCCTATCTACACAAACGACTTCTCGAGGCGACAAAAGTCTAACTTAGTCCTTTTCGTTAAATTAACAACCTACCGTCGAATCGTTCGACTAACGATTCGGTAGAGCTCGGTGACACGTAGTTAGTTACCGCTTTTATTTAGAGACTTATTAAATATTCCATGTTAGGAATATTGTAGAATACACGCTAGCGAGCCTCGTCTTGGAAACGACATCACGAGTTGTAATTAGCTAGCTTCGCACAAGGAATATTCAGGTGAGTTCATAACCCCACTTTTTTTTCACTGTTTTACATTTTTCTAAATGTTTTTGGGGTGGAAAGACATGCACTTTTTGCAAAGCATACAAAAATTACATGTTTCTAAACCATTTTACAAGCAAGTTTTAACTGACACAAATGGTTTACGAAAAGCTTATGTTTTATACCGGTTTTTGCCAACAAGCGTAATTTTTCGAAATATGCATACACACGAATCCTAGTTTTCTAAATACGGGAAAATACAAATACAAGAGTTTATGAGATACAAATATTACAATGTTTTCATATGGTATGATAGAGTACAAAAACATTCAAGTGAAACATTCTAGATCATGTCTCGAATAGGGTACCATAAGCTCCATTAATCAACGTATACATTTAGACCGCGGAACAAAAGGTTAGATCTAATGGGTTTCAGGCAACCCCATTCTTGGCCTACTTCTACCAAAGAGTGCTTCTGTGTCTCAGTCAAAGTCGACAAAAATGCGTAGGTTTGGTGGCTTCCTATGTCGCGACACATGTTAGTGGCCTTGCAAACCACTAGCAATCTCACACATTCAAACAGTCATAGTACTCCATTACAGATGCGTTTTACAAGTTACTTTCAAACATTCATACATTCTACAAGTTTCATATTATGTTTTCATTCAAGAAATCAAACATTCAAGTATTTAAACATTCAAGTATTTAAACATTCAACAACACTTCAAAAACCGGTGATTCAAAAAGATTTATTTCAAATCTTTTGCAAACAAACTATGAACTCGCTCAACTTTATGTTTACTTTTTCGCATGTTTCTTTCTTAGGTTGCATTTCTAAGACAAAGCACGGTTAGAATAGGAGGACCATGAAGAGTCGAGTACTTAGTGGCGTTCAATTTCTAGAAATCTTAGCATATTTTGCTTCTGCTATGCAATGAAGATACCAGTCCAGTAACGCCAATGCTCTAATATTTCGGGGTGTGACAGATTGGTATCAGAGTTATAGGTTACAGCGAATAGGGTTGTCTGTAGAGATACCTAAGCTCTAACCTCATTTTCCTCTGGGACTTAGATCATCAAGACTTTAAATACATACAGAACGCCTAAGACTCGAATATGGTCTCCAACCGTTGCCGAAAACAAACAGTCAAAATTTTGTTTTCAAACATACGCTATTGTGGTGGTTTATACATGGTACACAAAATCAGTCGCATACAGTACACAAAACTCTCTGAGAGTTTAGGAAACATGCATTTAAGACCTTCGGGAACTCATGTTGAAGTTCAGGTCATCATGTAGGAAATGCGAATATTAACTCGGGCACACACTATTATCCATATTGTCTACGATGTTTTAACCGCCCAAGCAGGCATCCTACGCACAACGAAACACTAGTGCACAGGTATACGTAAGCTATACATCAACGGAGGTTGAAGTACGTCACATACGACTTTCGAGGAAGCGGCAGTTTGGCACGCGGTCCTGCAAACGACATGAGTCATGCTAAGGAGAAGACGTATGTCTCCGCATTCCCCCTAACTCAAGAACGACGAATACGCTATGTTCGACATTCCGTGGTAATGTCAACTAACAACCGGTTATCACATGCAACCCCAGGTAAAGTCCATAAATTTCTTTATTGAAATTTCGACTTTCACATTTACTGTGTAGATTTTCGCATCTCTACTCCTCTTAATGGTCATTGCATCACAATAACTTCTTCATTATAGCGAATGTTCTTTTGCTTCATTTCTTGAAAATTCGTATGTTACGCATGCATCGTTTGTTACGCATGTGGTTTTGTTTCGAATAAAGCGTTTCATTGAAGTTCAAATATTGTTTCGCTAGATCTAATTGTTGATTTGTGATTCAAATGACCTGCATTATTGTAATTGTTGGCTTCTTTGTTATCAAGTTAGCACATTTTCTGGAAATTTCTTTTCTTTTCAAGCTACATACATGGTTTTCATTGTGACCATGCCGAAAGTTTTCTTGTCGATACATGCAATTATTGTCGGCTTGCGCCGAAGTCAAATTCAATTGTTTGAACTTGTTCATTTCACATATTCAATTCAAGACACCATATGATGTATTGAAAATATCATATTCGAATTCGTTTTAACAAGCGTTTCATTGTACTGAGTCGTAATAGATTTGTTTGGTCTACGACTCCATTAAGTCGTTTGTTGATTTCGACACCTTGAGGTGACATTTTCACTAAATTGAAGGTTGTGCTAATCTCATGCATGGATTTAATTGTCTGTTTATTGATTCAGATTAAATCCGCTTCGATTTATTATCGCGCTTTCATTTGACTTCAAACACAGGTGATACTTGTTTGACCACCCCTATTATTGAATTATTTTTTATCACTACGACACCTTGTGGCGTCGGTATAACTTGCAGCTTGCGCTGATCATGATCATGCGTTTCATGCAAAACTATTTCGTTTGGGCTTGTTGATTCTAAGTTTCTCCCAGCGAATGTTATTATTTCTAACATTCATTTGCATATTGTAAACGTTTATTTGGAATTCCGTTGGTCGAAATTCCTCTTTTATTGGACCCCTGTTAACTTGGTCACACTAGTGACTGTATCACTATGCCTCGTTTCCTTTGACATTATTCGTAATTACTTACATATAACGTAACTCTAAGGAGTTGACGTAGTCTAAATTTCGAGGACGAAATTTTATTAACAGGGGGAGACTGTGACAACTGGTAAATTTACGCTCTTAATTACGTGATTAACAGGTGATTAACGCAGTAATAAATAGTGAGTACAACGCAAATTAACTTAATTAGGCCCTTGGAGTGCCTAGGAACGTCTATACGACTTTACAGTGCGCGAACAGTGGTTTACGGAAAAATCTGCGGAATATTGCGCGACAACGAGCTGATACCGTACAGAATACTGACAACGCCGACAAATACGGATTTTGTCACACCCCCAAAATCCCACACGCGGAGTACCACCGCTTGGAGGCGTGACTGACCAGGATCAAGCCACCAATTATACCAAACATAGCATTTAATAATAATCATAGACATAATTGGTGTTCAAAACCAAACACTGTTTAAGTAGCGGAAGCATGAAATGTAAAACCCAAAACGTAAGTATCAATGTGTGAATGTAAAAGTATTTAATAAGCATTCACGTGTTCTTGTCCACAACGACCCGCTTCTCCTCTGGTGCAAGCTCCAAGTATACCTAAGGTCCTGCAAGGCATGCAGCAAATAATCAACAAACTAGTTGAGCGAGTTCACAGAATAGTAAGTTCATAACATAGTGCATAAGTATAACTAGTGGGGGCTTCCCATACTAGTGTGTACTAAAGGTGGGGGCTTCCCAAACCTTGTGTTTACATTATCGGTGGGGGCTTCCCACGTTTATCCTTACTAATGAGGGCTTCTCATTAGTGGTACTTACTAGACTAACTTCCAACCATGTGTTCTTCTTTACCGAGAACAGGAATACGTACTGGGTCACGTAGGCTTTACGTGACGTGCCTTTCCCCGAGGACAGTGGTACGCGTGGGGGCTACGTAGGCTTTACGCAGCGTGTCCTTCCGACCCGGAAGACAGTAGAAGGTATTGGGTTACGTAGGCTTTACGTAACGTGTCCTCCCGACCCGGGAGACAAATGGCAAATACTGGGTTACGTAGGCTTTACGTAACGTGTCCTGACTATCCTGAGGACGATGGTCTATAGTCTAGTGAATGCGTAAGTACGAGTAACTCTTTCAATATCAACATATCCAACCCAATTCCCAACCCGGGAATCCCATGTCTTGGCTGTGTGAACTCACCTTGGTTTGCTCGGCAGATACACAAAGAGTACAATTAGCTAGTAAAAGGTCAACCACGTCCTATCACGGTCATTATACGAGTCAGGTTTTGACTAAGGTAATGCACGTAGGAATCACATAAGTTAACACGTTACAAGCACGTATAGATCATGGCAACGTTGACAGATAAACAATACATACAACCTGTACAGTTTAAACAAGTAGGCCCAAACTATCCGGCCCAATATGCATAAGTGACTTGTGCGAGTCCTTTGGGTTGTGCGATTTGGGATTGGGCTTGAGGCCCAATCGGTTAAACAAGTATCATAACATGTGCGAGTGAAGTTAGTCCGACCCAATAGTTAACATATAACAGTCTTGTGCGAACCCAACACCTTGTACGACCGAGTTGGGTTGTGCGACTGCACCGGCCTCGTGCGAGTGGGCCACTTGGGCTTGTTTGGTCCAGTAATAATTATCTAGCATAATCAGGGCCCAACCAATAAACCAAGATTATCTTGTGCGATCCATGTAGGCTTGTACGACCGGGTCAGCTTGTTCGATCCGGTGGTTTGTGCGATTTGGGGTACCTTGTGCGAGTGGACCCCTTGCACGATCACGAGGTCTTGTGCGTTTGGACTTCTTGTTCGGCCAAGAAGTCTTGTGCGATCGGTTTAAATCATCCGTGATTTATGCTCATTCGGTTACAATTACTAGGTTTCCAAACTTATCATATCAATTAACATATTTCCATCCATCAAATTACATACCATCGATCAAACAAGCAGTTTATTACTAATTCATATGAACCCTAATATGATCCTAGCATGAACAACAACTAATCACTTCAACAATTCGGTCCGATTACATTCATTCCGATCTTAAATCGTCATACAAATACTCCGAAAACAGAACATAGTAACTTAATATCATCAAATCGGTTTAATCTTATTATCATGCAATACGAACTACAAGATCAATTTTATACGGTTCATATTGTTCGACATATAATCAACCCTAATCGTTCAAATTAAAACATGCAACAACAACATCATTTAATCACGAAAGCAAAATCAAAACACTAACCGATTGAGAGTGAAAGAGGGTGACCCGACTAGAGAATGATCTCCGGTTGCTTTGTGCCGTCGGGTTCGAGCGAAAGAGAGAGAGAGCTAGGGTTGTGTGTGTGTGATAATTGCCAAAGTGTGAGAAAACTACAAAACACCCTAATGATATTCGTGGGAGTGTAGTGGGCCGAAACCCCTCATGGGCCGCCCTATTGGTCCGCGTATAAGTGTAAAGCCCAAACATGTTGTGCGATCGGTTCATAACCATACATATACATACATGCATTACATACACAACATAATAATCGTACTCTCAATTAATCGATCAAGTTCATAAAATCAAGTTCATATAATCACATATCGTGCACAAAGTAAATCTAAAGTTCGAGTTGTCACATTATCCCCAACTAATTGGAAATTTCGTCCCGAAATTTGGTATGCACTCACTGAGGAAGCTAGGTAAACTGTGTTGTTCACTGATTTTCCTGGGGTGTCACATCCTCCCCCCGTTGATCTGGAATTTCGTCCCGAAATTCCGAAGTAGTAGCTTCAGCCTCAGTAGTGGTAGCATTGGTTTCGAACAATTGGGGGTACTTTTCTGTCATCCTGTCTTCGCGTTCCCAGGTGTACTCTGGGCCACGTTTGGAGTTCCAACGAACTCGGACAAGAGGGATTCTCTTGTGTTTGAGGACCTTCACATCCCGGTCCGTGATTTCCACTGGTTCCTCGACGAACTGCAACCGCTCGTCGATAGTGAGTTCTTTAAAAGGAATGATGAGGTTTTCATCTGATAAGCACTTCTTTAAGTTCGACACATGAAAGACATTGTGAACTGCCCCGAGTTCAGCTGGTAGGTTTAGCTTGTATGCTACTTTGCCAATCTTTTCTATGATTTCGAATGGTCCGACGTACCGCGGATTTAGTTTGCCCCGTTTGCCAAAACGAACCACACCCTTCCAGGGTGAGACTTTCAATAATACCCGGTCCCCGACCTGAAATTCCAAAGGTTTTCTACGCTTGTCCGCGTAGGCTTTCTGACGGTCGCGTGCTGCCGCCATGCGTTGTCGTATCTGTGCAATCTTTTCCGTGGCGTCCACTACGATCTCTGGACCCGTGATCTGACTATCCCCCACCTCTGCCCAACAGAGAGGTGACCGGCATTTACGCCCGTACAATGCCTCGAATGGAGCGGCTTGAATGCTGGTGTGATAGCTATTATTATACGAGAACTCCACCAAAGGGAGATGCTTTTCCCAGCCGTTGCCGAAATCGATAACGCATGCCCGAAGCATGTCTTCTAGAGTTTGGATCGTTCGCTCAGACTGTCCATCCGTCTGAGGGTGATATGCTGTGCTCATGTCTAACCTTGAGCCGAAAGATTTGTGCATCGCTTGCCATAGCTCTGACGTGAATCGTGCATCGCGATCCGAAATGATGGATGTGGGCACCCCGTGCCTCGAAACAACTTCTTTAAGATATACGTCTGCGAGAGTGGAGAACTTGTCTGTTTCCTTTATAGGTAGGAAGTGTGCAGACTTGGTGAGTCGGTCCACGATCACCCATATGGTATCGTTCCCACGCTGGGATCTAGGTAGGCCTGTAACAAAATCCATGGAAATTTCTTCCCATTTCCACTGAGGTATCTTAGGCTGCTGAAGTAGGCCAGCTGGTTTCTGATATTCAACCTTGACTCTCGCACAGGTCAAGCATTTTCCAACGTACGTAGCGATGTGGGCCTTCATGCTAGGCCACCAATAAGTAGTGCTGATGTCGTGGTACATTTTATCCGACCCTGGATGTACCGAATAGCGAGACTTGTGTGCTTCGTCCATCACAAGTTCGCGTAGACCGCCATAAAGTGGGACCCAAATACGCCCCGTTACATAGTAGGCGCCGTCTGCCTTCTGTTCCATTTGCTGACGTGAGCCGCGTAAGGCTTCAGCCTTGACGTTTTTGGGCTTCAATGCTTCTGCCTGAGCATCTCGTATCTGTGCAGGAAGGCTAGACTGAATCGTAAGCTGTAGCGCTCGCACGCGCCGTGGTAAAGTGTCTTTTCGACTAAGGGCGTCAGCCACAACATTGGCTTTGCCTGGATGGTACTTGATGGCGCATTCATAGTCATTCAGTAATTCAACCCATCTTCGTTGACGCATGTTCAAATCCTTCTGCTTAAGAATATGCTCGAGACTCCTGTGATCGGTGTAAATCGTGCACCTGGTACCGTACAGGTAGTGTCGCCATATCTTAAGCGCGAAAACAACAGCTCCCAGCTCTAAATCGTGCGTCGTGTAGTTGCGTTCATGAACCTTTAGTTGACGAGAGGCGTAGGCAATAACTTTATCCCGCTGCATCAAGACGCAACCCAGACCCTGTATTGATGCGTCACAATATACTACGAAGTCATCTGTGCCCTCTGGCAATGAGAGAATAGGTGCGCTGCAAAGCCTATCCTTTAGATACTGAAAAGCAGTTTCCTGCGTGTTGCCCCAACGGTAGGTGACACCCTTCTGTGTCAGTAGTGTAAGCGGCTGAGCAATCTTCGAGAAATCCTTGATAAACCGTCTGTAATAACCTGCCAAACCCAAGAATTGGCGTATTTCCGTTGGCGTTCGTGGTGCAGGCCAGTTCCTGATCGAGTCTACCTTGGATGGATCGACATGGATCCCATCCTTGTTCACTACGTGGCCTAGAAAATGGACTTCACGAAGCCAGAAGTCGCATTTCGAAAACTTAGCGCATAGCTGTTCCTTCCGAAGAAGTTCCAGAATAAGGCGAAGATGCTGCTCGTGTTCCTCCTGACTCTTGGAGTAAATCAGAATGTCGTCGATGAATACTATGACGAACTTGTCAAGATAGGGTTTGCATACCTTGTTCATAAGGTCCATAAATACAGCAGGCGCGTTCGTTAACCCGAACGGCATGACAAGAAACTCGTAGTGGCCATAACGAGTTCTGAATGCAGTTTTGGAGACGTCCTCATCCCGGACTCTCAGCTGATGGTACCCCGACCTCAAATCTATCTTCGAATAGTAGCACGACCCTTGCAACTGGTCGAATTAGTCGTCGATGCGCGGAAGAGGATAACGGTTCTTCACCGTCACCTTGTTGAGTTCACGGTAGTCGATGCACATCCTGAACGTACCGTCTTTCTTTTTCACGAATAGTACTGGAGCTCCCCAAGGCGAAGAGCTTGGACGTATGAAACCCTTTTCCAAGAGTTCTTGCAGCTGTTTTGACAGTTCCTCCAATTCCGATGGAGCTAGACGATACGGTGCGCGAGCTTCTAGACTTTTACCGTTAGCTAACTCTACTACATGTTTGGTGGGTAAAAGTGTTGGTGCACGTTTTAGCAGTTGACACATTTTCACAGACATATAGCTTGTATCCGCACCCGAATCAAATAAGACAGTAACATAAATATTGTCGAGGAGAAACTTACCCATAACCACATTGGGATCGTTCACTGCGTCGCCTCGACCTAGTACGAATGCACGACCACGAGCTTCATTGCCGTTGTTGTTGTTTCCCCCGTTGTTGTTCCCGTTGCCCTGGTTATTGTTGTTGCGGTTCTGGTTCTGGTTCAACTGAGGGCAATCGCGTTTGAAATGACCTTCAGCCCCACACTGGAAACATCCCCGGTTTCCACGCTGTGTCTGCTATTGCTGCTGGTTCTGTGGAGCTGGTTGTTGCTGTTGCTGGTTCTGGTTTGCAGGACGAGGGCTCCTACAGTCTTTAGCCTCGTGCCCCATCTTGAGACACCTTTGACAACGACCCTTGTTACACGGGCCATTGTGATGTCTGTGGCAATTGTGGCACTTAGGTTGACTTCCCTGATATCTCCTCTGTCTGTGACCACCAGAGGATTGCTGACTGGGACTCTGATAGTGGTCGATCTTCTGCTGCTGAGCTTGTGGCTGAACAGTCGCTGAACCCCTGCTGGAATCTCCATCCCATTTTCTTTTGCTTTCGCTAGTAGTAGCAGGAGTAGCTGAAGGAGTGACTGTAGCAGTAGCGTTGACACGCTTAGGCAGTTTATTCTGATCCACTGCCTGGTCGGTGATGCGATGAGCGAGACGCTGGATTTCCTGGATGTTATCGAGATTAGCCGAGGTAACATGGCTCTGGATTTCTGGTGCCAATCCCTTGAGATACATCTCAATGCGCTTGTATGGAGGGTCCACCATAGTTGGGCACAGTACGGCCAGCTCATTCGACCGTTTAGTGTACGCTTCGATCTCTGACCCAACCATTTTCAGGTTATACAGCTCGTCTTCCAACTTGTGAATATCTTCACGCGTACAATACTCCCTCTTGATAAGTTCCTTAAAATCGTTCCAGGGTGTGGCGTTAGCAGCTGCCAACCCAAGAATCTGCACCTGCGCGTTCCACCAGGTTAGCGCGATTCCTTCCAAGGTGCCAGTGGCAAACTTGACCTTGCGAGCCTCAGGGCACTCGCACATTTCGAATACTGATTCTAGCTTTTCAAACCAATGGAGGAGTCCCACTGCCCCCTCGGTGCCGCTGAAAGAATTTGGACGACAGTCCATGAAGTTCTTGAATGTGCAGACAGGCTGCTGCGCGTGTTGACCTATTGTGTACGAATAGGACGAAGTTAAATACGAGAGTTAATGTAGGATCTAAAGATCCTAGTGTGTGCCTATACTGCAGGATATACTACCTGCTTGAGCAGCTGCAACTGCCGCAGCAACTTGAGCTTGAACGAGAGCCTCTAGCTGGGCTTGTGTCATGTTGATTCGTCCAGACATGATCTTCATAGTAAAAGTAACGTAAATGAGAGTGGTTCGCGAGTAGGGCGATGACAGAAAAGTGTAAGCACGTAGGGATTCTCATGCTATGGTATCATGTGTATCTAAGCGTAATGCGAGCAAAGTTCTAAACAGTTCTAGCAAACAGGCAATAAACATAAACCTTATTACCTAGGATGTCGAGTCTTGCACGTGGAGCGAAGCGTCGTTGTGGATCATTGAGAGCACTGTACTGGTTATAGTCCGGTTTTAATAAAAACGTTTTCCCATATTAAAACCAAGTTCTCTATAACCAATGGCTCTGATACCAATCTGTCACACCCCCAAAATCCCACACGCGGAGTACCACCGCTTGGAGGCGTGACTGACCAGGATCAAGCCACCAATTATACCAAACATAGCATTTAATAATAATCATAGACATAATTGGTGTTCAAAACCAAACACTGTTTAAGTAGCGGAAGCATGAAATGTAAAACCCAAAACGTAAGTATCAATGTGTGAATGTAAAAGTATTTAATAAGCATTCACGTGTTCTTGTCCACAACGACCCGCTTCTCCTCTGGTGCAAGCTCCAAGTATACCTAAGGTCCTGCAAGGCATGCAGCAAATAATCAACAAACTAGTTGAGCGAGTTCACAGAATAGTAAGTTCATAACATAGTGCATAAGTATAACTAGTGGGGGCTTCCCATACTAGTGTGTACTAAAGGTTGGGGCTTCCCAAACCTTGTGTTTACATTATCGGTGGGGGCTTCCCACGTTTATCCTTACTAATGAGGGCTTCTCATTAGTGGTACTTACTAGACTAACTTCCAACCATGTGTTCTTCTTTACCGAGAACAGGAATACGTACTGGGTCACGTAGGCTTTACGTGACGTGCCTTCCCCGAGGACAGTGGTACGCGTGGGGGCTACGTAGGCTTTACGCAGCGTGTCCTTCCGACCCGGAAGACAGTAGAAGGTATTGGGTTACGTAGGCTTTACGTAACGTGTCCTCCCGACCCGGGAGACAAATGGCAAATACTGGGTTACGTAGGCTTTACGTAACGTGTCCTGACTATCCTGAGGACGATGGTCTATAGTCTAGTGAATGCGTAAGTACGAGTAACTCTTTCAATATCAACATATCCAACCCAATTCCCAACCCGGGAATCCCATGCCTTGGCTGTGTGAACTCACCTTGGTTTGCTCGGCAGATACACAAAGAGTACAATTAGCTAGTAAAAGGTCAACCACGTCCTATCACGGTCATTATACGAGTCAGGTTTTGAGTAAGGTAATGCACGTAGGAATCACATAAGTTAACACGTTACAAGCACGTATAGATCATGGCAACGTTGACAGATAAACAATACATACAACCTGTACAGTTTAAACAAGTAGGCCCAAACTATCCGGCCCAATATGCATAAGTGACTTGTGCGAGTCCTTTGGGTTGTGCGATTTGGGATTGGGCTTGAGGCCCAATCGGTTAAACAAGTATCATAACATGTGCGAGTGAAGTTAGTCCGACCCAATAGTTAACATATAACAGTCTTGTGCGAACCCAACACCTTGTACGACCGAGTTGCGTTGTGCGACTGCACCGGCCTCGTGCGAGTGGGCCACTTGGGCTTGTTTGGTCCAGTAATAATTATCTAGCATAATCAGGGCCCAACCAATAAACCAAGATTGTCTTGTGCGATCCATGTAGGCTTGTACGACCGGGTCAGCTTGTTCGATCCGGTGGTTTGTGCGATTTGGGGTACCTTGTGCGAGTGGACCCCTTGCACGATCACGAGGTCTTGTGCGTTTGGACTTCTTGTTCGGCCAAGAAGTCTTGTGCGATCGGTTTAAATCATCCGTGATTTATGCTCATTCGGTTACAATTACTAGGTTTCCAAACTTATCATATCAATTAACATATTTCCATCCATCAAATTACATACCATCGATCAAACAAGCAGTTTATTACTAATTCATATGAACCCTAATATGATCCTAGCATGAACAACAACTAATCACTTCAACAATTCGGTCCGATTACATTCATTCCGATCTTAAATCGTCATACAAATACTCCGAAAACAGAACATAGTAACTTAATATCATCAAATCGGTTTAATCTTATTATCATGCAATACGAACTACAAGATCAATTTTATACGGTTCATATTGTTCGACATATAATCAACCCTAATCGTTCAAATTAAAACATGCAACAACAACATCATTTAATCACGAAAGCAAAATCAAAACACTAACCGATTGAGAGTGAAAGAGGGTGACCCGACTAGAGAATGATCTCCGGTTGCTTTGTGCCGTCGGGTTCGAGCGAAAGAGAGAGAGAGAGCTAGGGTTGTGTGTGTGTGATAATTGCCAAAGTGTGAGAAAACTACAAAACACCCTAATGATATTCGTGGGAGTGTAGTGGGCCGAAACCCCTCATGGGCCGCCCTATTGGTCCGCGTATAAGTGTAAAGCCCAAACATGTTGTGCGATCGGTTCATAACCATACATATACATACATGCATTACATACACAACATAATAATCGTACTCTCAATTAATCGATCAAGTTCATAAAATCAAGTTCATATAATCACATATCGTGCACAAAGTAAATCTAAAGTTCGAGTTGTCACAGATTTTCCTACAAATATTCTATATTCATGAAATTAATTTTTGTGAATTAATTGGGCTTCCGAACGACACAAAACGCAGACGCAAACGAAAGATGCTGAAACGGTAACGCACCGACAATCAACGACGAAACTGACGCACCGGACTCGAATTTCGTCTCGATATTAATATATTTTTATATATTTAGCTTCGTTTTAATTTTTATTATCCGTAGTAGAAAACGGATTGAAAACATACAAGAAACGATGAACTAGTCACTTTACGCATTTTCAACAACCGACAAGAAATACGCGTCTAATATCGATTTCCAACGCAGTTTGGATTGTTTTCGACTTAACTTATCATTTTGCGACATATTTTGACGTTTGGGTTTTTGAAATCAGGTTGTTAGTTACTTACGGGCCAACTTAAACGCGAAAGTGGGGCTTGTGGGCCTTGGGCCCAAGCCCAAAGCCCAAAACCCACGAAGACCAGTCTGCTTATAAATAAGAACATTAGTTCTTTCTTTTTCCTCATTCTACAATCAGACAACAACAACAACTCACACACACACACCCGACTTCCTCTCCCTCTCCGGCGAACTGGGCGGCAGTGGTCCGGTGAACAGGTCCGGCCAGACACCCCCCTTTCCTCCTTCCTTTCTCCGGTGAAACAACCCCCCCCCCCCTTTTCCTTCTTCCTCCTCGTCTGACGGAACGGACGACCGCCACCACGAACCGGTGGTGGTGCGGCGGCTACAAGCGGAGAAGAGAGAGAGAGAGAGAGTCGAGAAGAGAGAGAGAGAGCCGAGAAGAGAGGGAGAACCGAGAAAAGAGGGAGAACCGGAGGTTAAAGGTTCGGACCGCCGGTCGGTTTGTTTATCCGCTCGTCAACAGGCTCCGGTTCGGTTCTGGTCTCGGGTACGGGGTCTCGGGTTCGAGTCACAGCTGTGGTTTAGGTCCCGGGTGGTCATCGGCAAGACACGGCGGTGGTGGTGTATTGGTCCGACTATGTCACGGTAAACTCTCCCTTTTCTTTCCTTTGGTTTCTTTTACGAAGTTTTGTTGATGATGATGATTCTGTGGCTTTGTTGTCATGAAAGTGGAGGTGGTCTCAGGTCTCACGTCAACAAGTTAGGCTCGGTCAATTTCGGTTTTGTTTTGGGTCGGTCAACAAACGTCAACAACAGATCTTTTCAATTGTGGGTTTCGAGGAACGAGTTGACTCGGTCAACCGAGTCAACTCGGTCCACACGGTCAAACCGAGTCAACTCAGTTGACTCGGTCAACTCAGTCAAGCAACTCGACATTTTGGCATGAAGAATTGGTAAAGATTAGCGACGCGTTTTCATTCGTTATTTCTATAGTTTTGATACTTACGTGACAAACGAGCTCGAACCGACTGATTATAAATTACATTCGTTATATATATTTGACAAAGTTTGCAAATAGTTGAATCTTGATTAAATTATATTGAATTTTTGAAAATAAAACGACAACTTGTGTTGTCGGGGGCGTCCAAAAACAGAGGAAACTATGCCTGTTTTTCGAGAAAAATGCGTAAATACGACACGTATTATATTTCAAAAATGACACTTAATGGAATTCGAGTTTATAATATTTCTAACATTGATATTTCCAAACGCTTTTACAAGTAAATATAATGTTATATTTATTTCGAACGTCGTTAACTCGTATCCTTTTATGAAAAATACAGTTTATGTATTTATTTCGAACATCAAACAAAACGACAATTGGGATATTACTTCGACAACGCTTTTATGAAATAAAACGTGAAATAGTCTTTTCAATTCTCTTATTTCTTTTGACAATCCCTTGGAATATCAAACTGTACGAAATCGTTTCGTAAAAATAAATATAGTTTATATTTATTTAAAAAATCGAACAATACGAGATTGTTTCATAAAACAAATATAGTTATATATTTGTTTCAAATAGCATACTACACGACCTCTTTCTATAAAAATAAATATAGATTATATTTATTTTCAAACGGAAAACAACACGACTCCTTTTTATAAAAATAAATATAGTTATATATATTTATTTTCAAATACAACTCCACGATTCTTTTGTAGAATAAGTATAACTCTTTTATATTTATATCAAACGCCTAAACGGCATGTGCACATATTTCGATAATTTTCAAGACGCGATATATAATACAAGTTTATTATATATTACTTTCATACGAATATCCCTACCTACACAAATGACTTCTCGAGGCGACAAAAGTCTAACTTAGTCCTTTTCGTTAAATTAACAACCTACCGTCGAATCGTTCGACTAACGATTCGGTAGAGCTCGGTGACACGTAGTTAGTTACCGCTTTTATTTAGAGACTTATTAAATATTCCATGTTAGGAATATTGTAGAATACACGCTAGAAAGCCTCGTCTTGGAAACGACATCACGAGTCGTAATTAGCTAGCTTCGCACAAGGAATATTCAGGTGAGTTCATAACCCCACTTTTTTTTCACTGTTTTACATTCTTCTAAATGTTTTTGGGGTGGAAAGACATGCACTTTTGCAAAGCATACAAAAATTACATGTTTCTAAACCATTTTACAAGCAAGTTTTAACTGACACAAATGGTTTACGAAAAGCTTATGTTTTATACCGGTTTTTGCCAACAAGCGTAATTTTTCGAAATGTGCATACACACGAATCCTAGTTTTCTAAACTACGGGAAAATACAAATACAAGAGTTTACGAGATACAAATATTACAATGTTTTCATATGGTATGATGGAGTACAAAAACATTCAAGTGAAACATTCTAGATCATGTCTCGAATAGGGTACCATAAGCACCATTAATCAACGTATACATTCAGACCGTGGAACAAAAGGTTAGATCTAATGGGTTTCAGGCAACCCCACTCTTGGCCTACTTCTACCAAAGAGTGCTTCTGTGTCTCAGTCAAAGTCGACAAAAATGCCTAGGTTTGGTGGCTTCCTATGTCGCAACACATGTTAGTGGCCTTGCAAACCACTAGCGATCTCACACATTCAAACAGTCATAGTACTCCATTACAGATGCGTTTTACAAGTTACTTTCAAACATTCATACATTCTACAAGTTGAATATTATGTTTTCATTCAAGAAATCAAACATTCAAGTATTTAAACATTCAAGTATTTAAACATTCAACAACACTTCAAAAACCGGTGATTCAAAAAGATTTATTTCAAATTTTTTTGCAAACAAACTATGAACTCGCTCAACTTTATGTTGACTTTTTCGCATGTTTCTTTCTCAGGTTGCATTTCTAAGACAAGGCACGGTTAGAATAGGAGGACCATGAAGAGTCGAGTACTTAATGGCGTTCAATTTAGAGAAGTCTTAGCATATTTTGCTTCTGCTATGCAATGAAGATACCAGTCCAGTCACGCCAATGCTCTGATATTTCGGGGTGTGACAGATTGGTATCAGAGCTATAGGTAACATCGAATAGGGTTGTCTGTAGAGATACCTAAGCTCTAACCTCATTTTCCTCTGGGACTTAGATCATCAAGAATTTAAATACATACAGAACGCCTAAGACTCGAATATGGTCTCCAACCGTTGATGAAAAAGAAACAGTCAAAATTTTGTTTTCAAACATACGCTATTGTGGTGTTTTATACATGGTACACAAAAACAGTCGCATACAGTACACAAAACTCTGGGAGTTTAGGAAACATGCATTTAAGACCTTCGGGAACTCATGTTGAAGTTCAGGTCATCACGTAGGAAATGCGAATATTAACTCGGGCACACACTATTATCCATATTGTCTACGATGTTTTAACCGCCCGAGCAAGAATCCTACGCATAACGAAACGCTAGTGCACAGGTATACGTAAGCTATACATCAACGGAGGTTGAAGTACGTCACATACAACTTTCGAGGAAGCGGCAGTTTGGCACGCGGTCCTGCAAACGACACGTGTCATGCTAAGGAGAAGACGTATGTCTCCGCATTCCCCCTAACTCAATAACGAGAATACGCTATGTTCGACATTCCGTGGTAATGTCAACTAACAACCGGTTATCACATGCAACCCCAGGTAAAGTCCTTAAATTTCTTTATTGAAATTTCGACTTTCACATTTACTGAGTAGATTTTCGCATCTCTACTCCTCTTAATGGTCATTGCATCACAATAACTTCTTCATTATAGCGAATGTTCTTTTGCTTCATTTCTTGAAAATTCGTATGTTACGCATGCATCGTTTGTTACGCATGTGGTTTCGTTTCGAATAAAGCGATTCATTGAAGTTCAAATATTGTTTCGCTAAATCTAATTGTTGATTTGTGATTCAAATGACCTGCATTATTGTAATTGTTGGCTTCTTTGTTATCAAGTCAACACATTTTCTTGAAATTTCTTTTCTTTTCAAGCTACATACATGGTTTTCGTTGTGACCATGCCGAAAGTTTTCTTGTCGATACATGCAATTATTGTCGGCTTGCGCCGAAGTCAAATTCAATTGTTTGAACTTGTTCATTTCACATATTCAATTCAAGACACCATATGATGTATTGAAAATATCATATTCGAATTCGTTTTAACAAGCGTTTCATTGTTCTGAGTCGTAGTAGATTTGTTTGGTATACGACTCCATTAAGTCGTTTGTTGATTTCGACACCTTGAGGTGACATTTTCATTAAATTGAAGGTTGCGCTAATCTCATGCACGGATTTAATTGTCTGTTTATTGATTCAGATTAAATCCGCTTCGATTTATTATCGCGCTTTCATTTGACTTCAAACACAGGTGATACTTGTTTGATCACCCCTATTATTGAATTATTTTTTTATCACTACGACACTTTGTGGCGTCGGTATAACTTGCAGCTTGCGCTGATTATGATCAAGCGTTTCATGCAAAACTATTTCGTTTGTGCTTGTTGATTCTAAGTTTCTCCCAGCGAATGTTATTGTTTCTAACATTCATTTGCATATTGTATACGTTTATTTGGAATTCCGTAAGTCGAAATTCCTCTTTTATTGGACCCCTGTTAACTTGGTCACACTAGTGACTGTATCAGACAACAACAACTCACACACACACATCCGACTTCCTCTCCCTCTCCGGCGAACTGGGCGGCGGTGGTCCGGTGAACAGGTCCGGCCAGACACCCCCTTTCCTCCTTCCTTTCTCCGGTGAAACAATCCCCCCTTTCCTTCTTCCTCCTCGTCTGACGGAACGGACCACCACCACCACGAACCGGTGGTGGTGCGGCGGCTACAAGCGGAGAAGAGATAGAGAGAGAGCCAAGAAGAGAGAGAGAGCCGAGAAGAGAGGGAGAACCGAGAAGAGAGGGAGAACCGGCGGTCTAAGGTTCGGACAGCCGGTCGGTTTGTTTATTCGCCGGTCAGTAGGCTCCGGTTTAGTTCAGGTCTCGGGTACGGGGTCTCGGGTTTGAGTCACAGCTGTGGTTCAGGTCCCGGGTGGTCATCGGCAAGACACGACAGTGGTGGTGTATTGGTCCGACTATGTCACGGTAAACTCTCCCTTTTCTTCCTTTGGTATCTTTTACGAAGTTTTGTTGATGATGATGATTCTGTGGCTTTGTTGTCACGACAGTGGAGGTGGTCTCAGGTGTCGGGTCAAGACTCGTCTCAGGTCAACAAGTTAGGCTCGGTCAATTTCGGTTTTGTTTCGGGTCGGTCAACAAACGTCAACAACAGATCTGTTCAATTGTGGGTTTCGAGGAACGAGTTGACTCGGTCAACCGAGTCAACTCGGTCAACACGGTTAAACCGAGTCAACTCAGTTGACTCGGTCAACTCAGTCAAGCAACTCGACATTTCGGCATGAAAACTTGGTAAAGATTAGCGACACGTTTTCTTTCGTTATTTCTATAGTTTTGATACTTAAGTGACAAACGAGCTCGAACCGATTGATTATAAATTACATTCGTTATATATATTTGACAAAGTTTGCATATAGTTGAATCTTGATTAAATTGTATTGAATTTTTGAAAATAAAACGACAACTTGTGTTGTCGGGGGCGTCCAAAAACAGAGGACACTCTGCCCGTTTTTCGAGAAAAATCCGTAAACACGACACGTATTATATTTCAAAAACGACACTTAATGGAATTCGAGTTTATAATATTTCAAACCTTGATATTTCCAAACGCTTTTACAAGTAAATATAATGTTATATTTGTTTCGAACGTCGTTAACTCGTATCCTTTATGAAAAATACAGTTTGTGTATTTATTTCGAACATCAAACAAAACGACAATTGGGATATTACTTCGACAAAGCTTTTATGAAATAAAACGTGAAATAATCTTTTCAATTCTCTTATTTCTTTTGAAAATCCCTTCGAATATCAAACTGTATGAAATCCTTTCGTAATAATAAATATGGTTTATATTTATTTCAAAAATCGAACAATACGAGATTGTTTCATAAAACAAATAAAGTTATATATTTGTTTCAAATAGCATACTACACGACCTCTTTCTGAAAAAATAAATATAGATTATGTTTATTTTAAAACGGCATATAACACGACTCCTTTTTATAAAAATAAATATAGTTATATATATTTATTTTCAAATACAACTCGACGATTCTTTTGTAGAATAAGTATAACTCTTTTATATTTATATCAAACGCCTAAACGGCATGTGCACATATTTCGATAATTTTCAAGACGCGATATATAATACAAGTTTATTATATATTGCTTTCATACGAATATCCCTATCTACATAAACGACTTCTCGAGGCGACAAAAGTCTAACTTAGTCCTTTTCGTTAAATTAACAACCTACCGTCGAATCGTTCGACTAACGATTCGGTAAAGTTCGGTGACACATAGTTAGTTACCGCTTTTATTTAGAGACTTATTAAATATTCCATGTTAGGAATATTGTAGAATACACGCTAGCGAGCCTCGTCTTGGAAACGACATCACGATTCGTAATTAGCTAGCTTCGCACAAGGAATATTCAGGTGAGTTCATAACCCCACTTTTTTTTCACTGTTTTACATTTTTGTAAATGTTTTTGGGGTGGAAAGACATGCACTTTTTGCAAAGCATACAAAAATTACATGTTTCTAAACCATTTAACAAGCAAGTTATAACTGACACAAATGGTTTACGAAAAGCTTATGTTTTATACCGGTTTTTGCCAACAAGCGTAATTTTTCGAAATGTGCATACCACGAATCCTAGTTTTCTAAACAACGCGAAAATACAAATACAAGAGTTTATGAGATACAAATATTACAATGTTTTCATATGGTATGATGGAGTACAAAAACATTCAAGTGAAACATTCTAGATCATGTCTCGAATAGGGTACCATAAGCACCATTAATCAACGTATATATTCAGACCGCGGAACAAAAGGTTAGATCTAACGGGTTTCAGGCAACCCCACTCTTGGCCTACTTTTTCCAAAGAGTGCTTCTGTGTCTCAGTCAAAGTCGACAAAAATGCCTAGGTTTGGTGGCTTCCTATGTCGCGACACATGTTAGTGGCCTTGCAAACCACTAGCGATCACACACATTCAAACAGTCATAGTACTCCATTACAGATGTGTTTTACAAGTTACTTTCAAACATTCATACATTCTACAAGTTTCATATTATGTTTTCATTCAAGAAATCAAACATTCAAGTATTTAAACATTCAAGTATTTAAACATTCAACAACACTTCAAAAACCGGTGATTCAAAAAGATTTATTTCAAATCTTTTGCAAACAAAATATGAACTCGCTCAACTTTATGTTGACTTTTTCGCATGTTTCTTTCTCAGGTTGCATTTCTAAGACAAGGCACGGTTGGAATAGGAGGACCATGAAGAGTCGAGTACTTAGTAGTGTTCAATTTCTAGAAGTCTTAGCATATTTTG
This sequence comes from Helianthus annuus, assembly GCF_002127325.2. Taxonomy (NCBI): domain Eukaryota; kingdom Viridiplantae; phylum Streptophyta; class Magnoliopsida; order Asterales; family Asteraceae; genus Helianthus; species Helianthus annuus. The sequence goes on from NC_035441.2 coordinate 70,378,749, forward strand.
CTTCCGCTGTGCAATGAAGATACAGTCCAGTCACGCCAATGCTTTGATATTTCGGGGTGTGACAGCCCGGTCCGTGACCATTACCACCTCCGTTTCCAGCTTGAGTGTTATTTTGGTTGGATTCCCATTACCAGCTTGATTCGCAACGTTTCCCCGGTTTCCATTTCCTCCATTATTCCCCTGTGGCCGGTTTCCATTTCCACCGCGGTTGTTGTTACCAAAACTTCTTCGGCCACCCTGGCCTGAACCAACCCAGCAAATATCCTTCAAGTGGCCAATTTTCCCACAAGTTTCACATTTTCTATTTCTACACGGACCAACATGATGATACTGGCATATTCCACACTTGGGCAGAGTGCCCATGTAACCCTTTCCTTTGTTCTCAACACCAGTTGCAGTTCTAGCCGGTGTGCTTGATTCACCTTTCTTGTTCACGTTGCTTGTACCCTGCTTGAAGTTCTAGAATTTCCTTTTGTTATCCCCAGATGACTCCACGTGAGTCTCTTTCTTCTTCTGCTCAGGATTCGAAAACTTGTTCAAGCGAATAGCTTCCTCGGTAAGAGCTACACTGAGATCAATGGCTTCTGTGATTGTCGCAGGCTTGGAAGTAGTAACCATACTCATGATCTGAGGTTCCAATCCCTAGATAAAGCGCTCGATACGATTGAACTCTGGTGTAACCATGTATGGTACTACATGGGACAAATCGTGGAATCTCTAAACATACTTTTCAATCTTGGGACCTTCCATTTTTAAGTGCCAGAATTCAGTCTCCAACTTCTGAATCTCAGCGCGTGAGCAGTACTTCCTTCGCATGAGCTCCTTCAGCTCATTCCATGACATCGCATATGCAGCAGCTTCTCCAAGAGGTTGCACTTGCAAATTCCACCAAGATAGGGCTCCATCCAGAAATAGCCCTGAGATGTAGGTCACTTGTTGCTCGGGAGCACACTTGCTCATTCTAAGAACATATTCTGTCTTCTTAGCCCATCTTACAAACGCAACAGCACCTCCTGTGCCGTCGAAATTCACGGGCTTGCAATCGAGAAATTGCTTGTAAGTGCACCCTGCACATACGTTAGGATGTACAAATGGTATTAGCGAACATGCTAAGAATATCCAAATCTATCATAATATATCTCAAACGACTTAACATTACCATTAGGTGGATTGTTATTGCCGTGGTTTTGAGAGATATTTCCACTTGTTTCTGGATGAGAAGCAGCATACTGCGCGATAGCGGCAGCGATGATTCCTTGAAGTTCTGCCTCATTAGTGGGCATGCGCGGATCACGTCTTGGAGGCATCTTCTAAAAGATGTTTCACATTGGTCAGGTCATAGTAAGTAAATGGTATATGTACATAACAACAATATCAAGCACATAACATCACATGTTATAGAATATAAACAATCAGTCCAACATCACGTATAATGAGAATACTGCGATTGCGCTATCATAAATCAAGACCACAGTACAATGTTCACAAGTTTTGTGACTGTATCATACATCAAAAGTGACTAAGGGTATAGTCTGCACAATCACGGTCCTCTCACCAAACGTAATGTCATCAACTACAACAACAATCAAAAACTAAGCATCAAAAGTAATGTCATCAAAATGCGGTCTTCAAAAAGCTGTATAGTCTGCACAATCGCGGTCCTCTCACCAAACGTCTACCTGCGTCGAATCAGAATGCCTATGCTGATGGCGGAGGAGGAGGGGGAAAACGAGAGAAAAGTAAGCGACACATAAGTAATCAGTCCTGCTCTAAAGCACGACTGACGCGCAGCAAATACGCTATCTGCTGCTCAGAAGTCATGAAGCGGACGTCTGAGTTGGGTGAAAGTGGACGTGGTGTGTGTGGTGCTGAAAATGGGGTCTGACAATGACATGGTGGTCGCTGAGCTCTCTCCAGCTCCTGTATGCGATGGGTCAGTGCCTCCTGCTGTATCATCAATGATGTAAGGATGTCGTCCGTAGAGTACCCAACATGGTATGGGTGATATGGATCAGACAGTGGCATGACAGGGGGCGTAGTCCAGAGGAATGGCTCGCTAGATGGAGTGAAGGATGGTGCAGCAGTGGGAAGCTGTGATACAAATGGAAAAGGTGATGATAGCATGGGTGGAACAAGAACAGGCGGCTGCCTAGATGACCCCTCTCTAAGACGCGGTAGCGGTATGTCCTGAAGGAACGTAACAGGAGATCAGTGCGGTGTGCGTCTGTGGTGTACGGGGGAAGCAGTGGGATATCAGTGGGTGCAGAAATGGGTGCTGAAACGAGTGCTGAAACAGGGGCTACTGGTGGTGTAACAGGTCGCACAAAAGGTGGGTAATCGTCATCGTCATCAATCCACCCGTTACGGGTGTCGGCGTAACGTGGATCTATATGGGTAGCAAAAGGTGCACGGTCAAACAGCACCGACAGAGGATCAGGAAATGGTGCAACAACAGGATCCTCTATCAAGAGTGGAGCGTCATCAACTTGATCATCCACCAACAGTGGACCAACAACAGGATGATCGGCATTGGGTACATCATCAACAAAAGGGGCAACAGCAGGTGCATCGTCATGAACAAGGTCATGCTCTAATGCAGGATCAGGAGCAATGACTGGCTCAGGGGCCACGACAGGCTCCGGGTCAACAAAATCCATATCAAAATCAGCTGGATCATCAAACAAAGGATCGATAGGGGCTACAGGCTCCTCTAGGGGCTGGTCTAAGTGAATGAACTCGATATCCTGGTCAGGATGAAAACCAGGGGGAAAGACAGGATCAAAATCATCGTCAACCTCGTGATCAAACTCAAGATTATGTGCAGGAGCAGGTGCAGCTGATGACGCCATGTCAGGGTCGGCGTCGTGGCAGTGAAGCTGCATTCCCTGAGTGTGCAAAGATGCAGACGCCACAGACTCAAATGAGTCTGGGACAGGTGAATGAACAGGAGCCTCCTCTACAGGAGCATCAGCAATGGGTAGGATAACATCAGCAGCAATAGGGGCCCCGCCCTCATGGTCAGCCTCAGGTGGGTCCTCCTCAAACAGATCGGCATCGTCGTCAGAAACAACATCAAGTGGCATGTCTATGACAGGATAAGCAGCAAGCGGTATAGGAGCAGGGATCACCGCGAGTGGTAAATCCCCAGCGGGATGGCCATCAGCAGGCTCGGCTCCGACGTCAGGCAGCGCAAAGGGCTGGAAATCGTCGCCATCGGTACTGGTGGTATCGGAAGTGTAGACCTCTCGCTCGGACGATACTCTGTCATCTGATACGATCGCCATGGGATCTGAAGTGTCTGAAACTCCAGTGTCTGATGAAGAAGGCATGATGTCTGTAACACAACCACACATCTGCACAAATAATTAACATATAATCAAATAAACATGTTAGTCACCAATAAGCAAGCAAGCATTTCTTCCTAGTCTCACTAGACTACCCTCCCAGCCTCTTAGACTGAACCTCCTAGTCTCTCAGACTAACTCCCTGGCCTCACAGACCAAAACCTCCCCAATCTCAAAGATTGGCCCCTTAGTCTACATGACTGAACCTCCCAGCCTTTAGGGCAGAACTCCCTCAATCGTCACGACTGAACCATAAATTTGGAAAAGTGCTCATACTTTTTGTTTGTAAAAATGTTTTGTGTCCTGGTTCTGGACGTAATGTATGCAATGTAAAAATGTTTTCGTAAGAGCCCTAGTGATCATAGTCTAGACTCGAGGAAGAATCCTAGTTCGCTATGATCAATGCTCTGATACCAAGCTGTCACACCCTGGCTTTGCGGAAGCGTGGGTTTTTTTGGTGTTACTTCTTAATACCATAGATTAATCACAACAAAGCTATATGAAAGTAAAACCATGATGATAATCCATTAATTCAAGTTTTAAAAACAAAACACGACAACATTGTTTTCAAAAGTCGAGACATGCAACGATATTACTACATAACATAAAAAAATCTTGTTCATACGACGCAACCATAAGACATGAATTAAAAACACAGTTTAAGACTTGTGACTCGTCCAGGCAAAATTCACAATCCCTATACTTGGATGACATCATTTCTCCTACGCAGCTTGATGACATAGCATTCCTTGCCAGATCCCTAATTTACTGAAATACATGTAATTTGAAAAATCAACAAAAAGTTGAGCGAGTTCATGTAAAGGTGAGCATGTTTATAAATCGTTAAAGTACGTCCCAAAGTAAAAATGTTCCTGGTATGTAGCAATTAAGGAAAAAGAGATCACCACTGGGTTGCAAAGCCACTGGTTTGTGTGAAGTGATGCAGGAAAACTCAAACCTAGCAAATTTGTACCAGGCCTCGGCTGTAAGACACAGTCACCTCTATGGGCCTCCCCGGCCTCACGGGTGTGGGCTCGCTACACCCAAATAGATCTATCACTCTTGTGTCCCTCGGTCCTAACTACGAGGATTAATGGCTTTAAGTGTTGTACCCACCACTCACATGATCTGTACGTCCTAACCCTCCTTAAGCTAAGCACACCATGTATAAAAATGTTATAAATATTTGTAACATGTATTTCACCCCCGAAGTTATAAAACAGAAAACAGTTAAGAGAAAAGGGGGACATTGTGACACCTGTGTCACTTCAACCATCAAACAAATTCCAAAACAATGAAATATTGTATCTCATACTTGGGATTCGTAAAAATATGTGTATCATTTGCACACATCAACTCTTGTTCGATTTTAAGCTTTAAATCGCTCTCTAGAAGGTTATACGCGCTCTGATGCGTAAAAATAACCAGTTTAATCCAACGAACACTCCGGAATAGTGACATAGTCTTAACATACCTTAAATAACTTTTACATAACTTAGAAATAAGTTTTGAAGGCTTTGGTATGGCAAAAACAAGTTAATTCGCTTACAGGGACTAAACTTGACAAACTGCGAAAGTATGCCAATTTGAACTGTAACGAACATTCCGGAACATGTCCATAAGTTAAACATACCATAAATATCCTTTACATAGCTTAGAAATAGGCCTTGAGGTGTTTGGTATGCTAAAACAGACTTTTGGATCATTCAGGGACTAAAAGTGTCAAAAAGTGCACAAGTTTGCACTTTCGCGCATAACTTACGTTCTGAATACATCCGGACATCCAAAAATTTATGTAAGCATCCTTATATTATGCCTTAGTGTATGGCATGAGAAAAATCCATTCGTCGCGCAATTTGGATCGTCTTTCGCGCTTATGCGCATTCCGTCGTAATTAACCGAACAACGCAACCGTACGGCCAAACGAACCGACATCCGAGATATTTTTGAGCACATTTTAAGTTCCCTATACTTTAACTTCATTTTAGAGCTTTGAAATGGGGTTAACAGGGCTTAAACGTGTCAAAAATGCATCAAATACCAAGTTTAGGGGCTGTAGGGACCAAAACTGTAAATCTGCCAAAGTGAGGGCTTACGGACCGTAAGCCAAAACCCATACGGTCCGTAAGGAGTCCCAGTACAGCAAATTCATTGAATCCACTTGCAGTTGGCCTTTCGTTCGTTCAAGGGGCAATGCCCTTTCACCCAATCAAGGGCCAAGGGCCTTTTTCAGTAACCATAACATTTTGACAAGTGGACGCTTAGGATCGTGGCACGAAAATCAACAAACGATCCTAACGGCTTTGCCTTTCCTATAAATACCCCCCCCCTCCTTGTTTCTAAAAACTCACACAATCTGATCAAAATGCTCTAAGTTGATGCCATTGCTTCATACCTGAGCTCTTTGATCTAGATTAGCATTCGGGGACCCTCCGTAAGTCTTCTTTCATTCTTTTATTCGCTTTTCGAGTCCGAAAGTCAACGTTTTGTTGACTTTCTGCATTGACCAGCCTATGGTCAACCCGAAGTTCATGGAACTTCATAACGTGAGCGTGATCACGATGGTTATAGTTCGTAGTGACTATACCTACTGATTACCACGTTATCTAGGCTCAGTGACGAGTCGTAGTTTCGGCCAAAATGTGCATTCTTGCATATTTTGTAACCAAACTACTCGTGAGCATCAAAGCCGTTTTCTTTGATGCCAAACCTGTTTTCTAAACTTAGTTAAGCATGTTCTAACATGCTTAGCTCGTCACTTTTAGTATAGTGCGTATATAGGGTCGTAAGGTAAGCGATCTAAACCATCGCTTATACTTTTGAACCCAACCCATTTGGTCGATCATTAGGATCCGACCAAACACATTAGGTGACCATAGCTATAACCTTCCGAGGTTATACCTTGTGGTCACGATGTTAGGCGTTCCAGACGCGTTCTACGCGAACAACGCGTAAGGTAGCATAAGCTTCCTAAACGGGTCGTAATGGGTCGCAAGCACTTAGGTTAGGTTTCATTTTAGTATGTAGGCTTTGTTAAACCATATTACACGAGTCTCCATACTCGTTTGGTTTACGAACCCGCATACTATCCGATCCTCCGATTTAGGTCCGGTATATTAACATAGCTACCTATTAGGTGCCGTTTGATATTCCGTGATCTCTAGCATTGTTTGGTTATCATACAAGAACTTCTAAGCAATCTCAGGTGAGTACGTAGTTCCCCTCTTTTACTGTTTTCAACTGTTTTGGGGTGAAGCATGTGTACCTATCTGTTATTTTCATGATTTCAAAGTATAATTGATTATACATGTTAGTATTTATCTTTTGACAAACTAAATGACTATCTATGGTTTAAACACTGATTTCTCAAAGATTTCAAAAGTAATTGTTGGAATAGTACTTATTTTGTTCACCAGACCGATTGGTAGTATGATATAGCGCTATAGGACTAGACACCCCATTCCTATTGTCATGGAATGTCTGAAACCAATTTGTTTCTCCATCCAAATAGGGATTTCCTTTGTGGTATCCTTATAGTCTCAAAGGTGTAGTTTGATACACTAGGTCTGAATGAATTCTTAAATCGCACCTTTAAAGTATATTTTGATATACTCCCAAAAGTACAGTTTGATATACTCTCATGTGTGGTAATTGTACAGAACCAACATATATATTTTATCAACAAACCAAAACATATTTTTAATATGTTATTTACAAATCCAAAGTATACTGTTAATATGCTACTATAAGGTTATTCGTTTAACCTTACATTATTTTACAAAGCATAACTTTTGATTTATTCAAACACTTTGTTTTGTACATTTTTACTTGTGGTTTAAGAAATCTCATTTCACTTACCATACTTAACTTTGTTTATACATTACATGGTTTACATTTAACTTGAGTTATACAATAACCATGGACTATTGGTTTAAACATGAACATTCTATATTGGTGGTTTGGTTTGCGTAAGTGACTTAAGTAACGAGGCGTGTTGTAATATGATACAAGCATGGTGGATACGCCGCTGGTACTTCCTATATATAAGTGTTTGTATGGTATTACATATCGTAGCGTTATTTGAATCATTTCAATTTAAGTCATATAACACTTTATACAAATAACATACTTTTCATAAGACATTGTTTTACAACAACTTATCTTATACAAACTCATTTTTACTAGGTTATTCATTTAACCTTACATTTAATTATACATATCATCTGATCTTATCGTTTTTCAAATGATTTACAAGACAAAGCAAATTACAAGGTTCATGACTGACTGTTATTAAACGTTTTCTTTAAACTCAAGTCATGAATCCCATTTTCACAAAACCTATGTATCTCACAGGCATTTTTATGCTGACGTACCTATTTTTACACATGTTTCAGGTGCCGTCTTGAGATGATTGTTGATATATGTGCTACATTTAGGATGGACTCGTGCCTTAGCAACTTTAAAACTTGGAAGATCATAGTTGTACTTATTTGATTGTATTAGAACAATGAGTCCATTTAATCAATAAAACAATATTTCAATTTCCATGTGTTATGAAACAATGATTCTGTTACAACACTCCCCGACGTTTCCGCCACGTCTTTTTGTTCCACATGGTCTGGGTGTGACAGAAAAGTTGGTATCAGAGCTCATGGTTATAGGGAATTAGGTTACTAGCAATGCTTTGACCTAGTCTATAACCTTCCTAGGACCCTAACGCGAGTTTACTTGCGTTTAGTCATAAAAAAATACTGTCACCTATCCTTAGGCGACGACCCCAACAAGAACATAAATTTCAAAACCGCTTTGAAAACTAATCATCTGTTCTAGGATGATTGATTACTAGGTTTTGAACCCTCTGTTATAAGGTTTTGAACCCCTTTGAATTTTGAAAATCCCGTCAAAGTTGGTCTAAATAATGTGAACACATGCAAACTGGAAGGGTGGCTGCCTGTACCCTGAGTTTTCTGTCTAAGGCTAGAGTGTTCGTATAAATCCTCATGATCGGACCAGCCGCTCTTACCTGGGAACTCTTGGGGTGAGTGTCCACTTATAGGCGAGCATGTCTTCGCGATACATTATTTTTGACCTATTTGCTTTGATTAATCACCCAGGTCGTTTGTTGCTTTGTAGTAACAAACAAATGACCACTATCCTTGCTTTCATCAGATTTGTTTCATCTCATTCTTTTCGTCTAATTCTCTCACTCATTTCCTCTCATGTTTCCTCTTTTAGAATGCCTCCTCGACGCGACAATCAGATGGCGAATGCCGAACTGGCGGAAATTATCGCGCAGCAAATGGCTGCTGCCTTCCTAAATCTTTATGCTCAAATAACTCAAGCCATCAACAACAACAATGCTCCATGCAATTTCAAGATTTTTAACTCGGCTAAACCACTCAAGTTTAGTGGTTCTGAGGGAGCAACTGGGCTTCTTCAATGGTTCGAAAGCATTGAGAATACTTTCCGTCACGTTCAGTGTCGTGAAAATCGTAAGGTCGAGTTTTCTTCGAGTGTGTTTCAGAAGAGGGCTCTTACGTGGTGGAACGGGGTTATGAGAGACCGCGGTGCTGAGGTTGCATTAGCACAGACTTGGGCCGAGCTTAGGGCTCTTATGATGAAGGAATTCTGTCCTCGTCATGAGCTTAGGGCTCTAGAAAGGGAATTTAAAGCAAGACAGTGGGGAAGATCGAGCCTATACTGACCGCTATGAGGAATTGAGCTTGTTATGCCCTACTATGGTTATGCCTCTGGATAAGGCGATTGAGAAATACATTGATGGGCTTCCTGACGTAGTTCAGGATATCGTTACTGGCAGCAACCCTACTACTGTCAGACAAGCCATTGAATTGGTTGCCACTCTGACTGAATCCCATATCAGGAAGTGCAAGCTGTTTCGGAAGGGTGACTTAGGACCATCTGACAAGACTGCTCATGTGGAACCAAAGGAAGAAAATGCTGAGGTGTCCAAGAAGCAGAAGTGCAAAGCCTCTCAAAGCTACGCTGTAACTGCTCAAGACAAACAAGTTGCACCGAACCAGCCAGCACAACCTCGTAAAAGACAAAACTATGTTGGTACGGCACCTTTGTGCAACAAATGCAACCGTCATCATCTAGAGCAAGAGCAGTGTCACAAATGTACCCACTGTGGGCGGTTGGGACATTTGATCAATGTTTGTCGTTATGCAAATCAAGCTGCTGCAAACCCTGCTGCTGTTCAAGCACGGTTCCCTCCAGGGTCATGTTATAACTGTGGTGACCTTACCCACTACAGGAACAATTGCCCAAGGCTTGTTAACATACCTCCAGCGCGTGGACGAGTGTTCAACATCAATGAGGCAAATATGAACAATGATGCAGCAGTGAACAATTAGTGTTTTGTGTTTCCTTGGTTGTTATCTTTTGACACTTCAAGACAATTCTGTTGTTACATAAATAAAGATTTGTTGTTTTTATTTCTGCAAAATTTATGCGTTTGTATGAATGCTTGATGAAACCTTATGATGTCAACCCAAAGACAAACTACTCGTATGGTTCTATCATATTATGATCACTTGTGATCTCCCCAAGAACCTTAAACTCTCGTTTCTTTTAAGAAACAAAGTCAAACTCTTATTGAGGATCCCTCTATCTTTATAGACAGATCCTTAAAAATCATTAAAGTACCAAATGAAATCCATGGATTGGATTCCTAGTGTGCTTTGAATATCCATACCTAAAGGTAACAAAATAAAGAATCAAGTTAACTAAATTTGTGCTTATGTGCTTTCTTACATGTTTTGTGGTTGTATATGATCCATCCAAATCCTCATAGAATCTTTCATATCTCATACGAGAGATTCATAATAAGGATATCCAAAGATACTATCTTAAACCCTTAATGGATTTCAACATTGTAGTTAAGTTCCTCTGGTTATAAAGTATTATTCTATAATTGGACCTCTTGAATGGTCTGCTTAAACAGATTGATCTTGAAAATCTGATTAGAAATATCATGTGATGATGTAACTAAAAATGATCCCTTAAGTGGTCTATTTGAAGAGATCGTACGACGGCCTAGTTAAGAAGATCATGTGTTGATCTAGTTAAAAAGATCGTTCGTTGATCTAATTCATAGGATCCTTTGGTGGTCTAGTCGAATCGCTTCATGTTTATTCAAGTAATTTTTCCTACGCATTATGAAATGGACTGTGCGGACTGTGCAAGGAATTACGTAATTATGGAGGCCTACATAATTATGGAATTCAGTGCACAGGAGCCACAAGAAGCTTCATCATGTGTTAAGACCTAGTGAGTGACAAGAATAATGATACGGGAGAAGTCTCGGACCTCGACCAATGTCATTTATTTTCACGCTCCCCCAATTCTGATCTCAATCACACACCAAGTTTCCTATGATAAGTCTTCATAAGAAACGTTCTTCTGTCCGTAGTTCAAAATTCCATGTTTTATTATTACAAGGAATTCACTTTGAGGGTTAACAAATTTGCTAAGAGTCCTAACATGGCCCCGATTTTTACTTAAGGGTTCAAGGGATCTATTATAAGGCGAAACCGTCACAGCTGTCTTCACAAGTTTCCTCTAGAATTAACTTTCGGGACGAAATTTCCTAAAGTAGGGGAGACTGTGACACCTGTGTCACTTCAACCATCAAACAAATTCCAAAACAATGAAATATTGTATCTCATACTTGGGATTCGTAAAAATATGTGTATCATTTGCACACATCAACTCTTGTTCGATTTTAAGCTTTAAATCGCTCTCTAGAAGGTTATACGCGCTCTGATGCGTAAAAATAACCACTTTAATCCAACGAACACTCCGTAATAGTGACATAGGCTTAACATACCTTAAATAACTTTTACATAACTTAGAAATAAGTTTTGAAGGCTTTGGTATGGCAAAAACAAGTTAATTCGCTTACAGGGACTAAACTTGACAAACTGCGAAAGTATGCCAATTTGAACTGTAACGAACATTCCGGAACATGTCCATAAGTTAAACATACCATAAATATCCTTTACATAGCTTAGAAATAGGCCTTGAGGTGTTTGGTATGCTAAAACAAACTTATAGATCATTCAGGGACTAAAAGTGTCAAAAAGTGCACAAGTTTACACTTTCGCGCATAACTTACGTTCTGAATACATCCGGACATCCAAAAATTTATGTAAGCATCCTTATATTATGCCTTAGTGTATGGCATGAGAAAAATCCATTCGTCGTGCAATTTGGATCGTCTTTCGCACTTATGCGCATTCCGTCGTAATTAACCGAACAACGCAACCGTACGGCCAAACGAACTGACATCCGAGATATTTTTGAGCACATTTTAAGTTCCCTATACTTTAACTTCATTTTAGAGCTTTGAAATGGGGTTAACAGGGCTTAAACGTGTCAAAAATGCATCAAATACCAAGTTTAGGGGCTGCAGGGACCAAAACTGTAAATCTGCCAAAGTGAGGGCTTACGGACCGTAAGCCAAAACCCATACGGTCCGTAAGGAGTCCCCAGTACAGCAGATTCATTGAATCCACTTGCAGTTGGCCTTTCGTTCGTTCAAGGGGCAATGCCCTTTCACCCAATCAAGGGCCAAGGGCCATTTTCAGTAACCATAACATTTTGATAAGTGGACGCTTAGGATCGTGGCACGAAAATCAAGAAACGATCCTCACGGCTTTGCCTTTCCTATAAATACCCCCCCCCCCTTGTTGCTAAAAACTCACACAATCTGATCAAAATTCTCTAAGTTGATGCCATTGCTTCATACCTGAGCTCTTTGATCTAGATTAGCATTCGGGGACCCTCCGTAAGTCTTCTTTCGTTCTTTTATTCGCTTTTCGAGTCCGAAAGTCAACGTTTTGTTGACTTTCTGCATTGACCAGCCTATGGTCAACCCGAAGTTCATGGAACTTCATAACGTGAGCGTGATCACGATGGTTATAGTCCGTAGTGACTATAACTACTGATTACCACGTTATCTAGGCTCAGTGACGAGTCGTAGTTTCGGCCAAAATGTGCATTCTTGCATATTTTGTAACCAAACTACTCGTGAGCATCAAAGTCGTTTGCTTTGATGCCAAACCAGTTTTCTAAACTTAGTTAAGCATGTTCTAACATGCTTAGCTCGTCACTTTTAGTATAGTGCGTATATAGGGTCGTAAGGTAAGCGATCTAAACCATCGCTTATACTTTCGAACCCAACCCATTTGGTCGATCATTAGGATCCGACCAAACACAATAGGTGACCATAGCTATAACCTTCCGAGGTTATACCTTGTGGTCACGGTGTTAGGCGTTCCAAACGCGTTCTACGCGAACGACGCGTAAGGTAGCATAAGCTACCTAAACGGGTCGTAATGGGTCGCAAGCACTTAGGTTAGGTTTCATTTTAGTATGTAGGCTTTGTTAAACCATATTACACGAGTCTCCATACTCGTTTGGTTTACGAACCCACATACTATCCGATCCTCCGATTTAGGTCCGGTATATTAACATAGCTACCTATTAGGTGCCGTTTGATATTCCGTGATATCTAGCATTGTTTGGTTATCATACAAGAACTTCTAAGCAATCTCAGGTGAGTACATAGTTCCCCTCTTTTACTGTTTTCAACTGTTTTGGGGTGAAGCATGTGTACCTATCTGTTATTTTCATGATTTCAAAGTATAATTGATTATACATGTTAGTATTTATCTTTTGACAAACTAAATGACTATCTATGGTTTAAACACTGATTTCTCAAAGATTTCAAAAGTAATTGTTGGAATAGTACTTATTTTGTTCACCAGACCGATTGGTAATATGATATAGCGCTATAGGACTAGACACCCCATTCCTGTTGTCATGGAATGTCTGAAACCAATTTGTTTCTCCATCCAGATAGGGATTTCCTTTGTGGTATCTTTATAGTCTCAAAGGTGTAGTTTGATACACTAGGTCTGAATGAATTCTTAAATCGCACCTTTAAAGTATATTTTGATATACTCCCAAAAGTACAGTTTGATATACTCTCATGTGTGGTAATTGTACAGAACCAACATATATATTTTATCAACAAACCAAAACATATTTTTAATATGTTATTTACAAATCCAAAGTATACTGTTAATATGCTACTATAAGGTTATTCGTTTAACCTTACATTATTTTACAAAGCATAACTTTTGATTTATTCAAACACTTTGTTTTGTACATTTTTACTTGTGGTTTAAGAAATCTCATTTCAGTTACCATACTTAACTTTTGTTTATACATTACATGGTTTACATTTAACTTGAGTTATACAATAACCTTGGACTATTGGTTTAAACATGAACATTCTATATTGGTGGTTTGGTTTGCGTAAGTGACTTAAGTAACGAGGCGTGTTGTAATATGATACAAGCATGGTGGATACGCCGCTGGTACTTCCTATATATAAGTGTTTATATGGTATTACATATCGTAGCGTTATTTGAATCATTTCAATTTTAGTCATATAACACTTTATACAAATAACATACTTTTCATAAGACATTGTTTTACAACAACTTATCTTATACAAACTCATTTTTACTAGGTTATCCATTTAGCCTTACATTTAATTATACATATCCTCTGATCTTATCGTTTTTCAAATGATTTACAAGACAAAGCAAATTACAAGGTTCATGACTGACTGTTATTAAACGTTTTCTTTAAACTCAAGTCATGAATCCCATTTTCACAAAACCTATGTATCTCACAGGCATTTTTATGCTGACGTACCTATTTTTACACATGTTTCAGGTCCCGTCTTGAGATGATTGTTGATATATGTGCTACATTTAGGATGGACTCGTGCCTTAGCAACTTTAAAACTTGGAAGATCATAGTTGTACTTATTTGATTGTATTAGAACAATGAGTCCGTTTAATCAATAAAACAATATTTCAATTTCCATGTGTTATGAAACAATGATTCTGTTACAACACTCCCCAACGTTTCCGCCACGTCTTGTTGTTCCACGTGGTCGGGGTGTGACAGACATGAACTCACAGAAGTGCGTCTCGAAATAGTCGGTCCCAAATCAACCTGCTGCGTGACGACCTACACGTACTAAATCCTATTAGATAGACAGTCGTGCCTTGGCTTAAGGTTTAACGTTTTTGGGAAATAGTTAGACAACTATTTCGTATTTACACTTCTTAATTATTAAATAAGTATACTCCTTCCCAAGGATGGGGGTATTAATACATGTGTGTTTTATAATTCTGAAAATATATTTTTAAATCTCACTTGGAAAATATATTTTAATTACTCTGTCTAAAATGTTTTAATCCTAACATATATATATTTTTTCCCAAAAAATATTATATTTTATTTCATAAGTTTTCCCAAAATAATATTTCACAAAAATGTACAAATAGGAGTATTTTTCTGAAAAATACGTAAGTTACATTTTGAAAGTTCGCGTTGTATTACGATACTTGTACAACTTAAATATTTATTTTGTGAGAGCGTTGATATTATTTTCGGAGTCGTAATTTCATGATATTTCAAGTTATATTATTTTTACCCTAAAAATAATATATATCTAGTTCACAAATAATCACAAAATCACACAAGCGTCTTATTATAAAATATATATATTCTAAATATTTATTTAACAAGTTTTATTTACGAAAATCCACCTCCGGTACTTGGTATTTTGTAATAAAATCATGGCGAAGTTTATATTTTGAAAACAAGTTAAAAATACATTTGTAAATATTTGTTAGAAAAATATTTCTAAGTGTTATATTTTTGGAAAAATTTCGCCAGAGTTTCCTCTGTAAATGGAGGCGTCCATGCTTTTAGCATATCATTTTCTTTTTGTTAAAATCAACCAAACAATTTACCAATCAACAATATACAATATTTATTCATCAAACTTGACAAAAATAAGACTAAACCATAACTCATGAACTTGAGAGTTTTGTAAAAATATGTAGTAATTTACCTTCATATTTAGTGGGTCTTATTAACTTTAAAAACATGTTTAGTTTCTTAAAAACTTTATTTTTAAAGAACTTGAAGTTTCACAATTTCTAGTCAAGATTTACAAAAATACTTCTTTATGAAATTTCATTGTTACACAAGTGTTTACACACTTGTTTAGTTACTATAAATGCTTCTAGTTCATAAAATATCCGGGTTTTAACAAAACTAGTGTTTTCCGCTTGGTTCTTCCGAAAAACCACTTGTAGATCTTTAGATCCACAAGTTTACAACTTCATTTTACAAGAAAAATTATGTTTATTCAAGTTTCAAGTGTTGATTATATCTTTAAACATGGGTTAAAAACATAGAACCCTAATCATGTTTATTCAAGCCTTACATAATTATGAACATGAAATTATGGGCACTTACTTGTAGGAATGATTATCTTCGCAGACGATGATGATGAAGCCATGATTCCCGTTATGATGCCTTAGTCTTGATGGGATGATGTGAGAAAGTGTAGTTCTGGTGTTCTTAAAAGAGTTCTTTATATAACTATTTATCAACCATGACTGCTATCACTAATGATCTATAATTATGATCATAAATCATGGTTGGTTATAAACTCTTGGAATTCTCTCTATTAAAGGCATCTAAAGGAAAACCGTAAAGTCATTTTAACTTATAACAATTACTTCCATCAAGTAAATGTTAGGAACTTGTAATTGTGTCATATTGGCAACGTTACTCAAATGATCCGTTAGGCCACATGAACGGGTTATTTCTAACATTCTCCCACTTGGCCGAGTGATCATTTGTGATAAGATAAGTAACTTTGGCCAAGTTATAACATTAATTAATGTTTCAAATTGAAACTGTAACAGAAAAATCCAGTCATTGAGTTAGTTTCAACTCAAGACCCCCATTAATCATGTTACAACCCCAAATCAAAACATACGTAAATTTAAGACCAAAATGACTGAGGTAAGCCCTTTGAAATTAATTTGTATAATTCTTGTCTATACGTCATTAGGTGCACATACGTATTTATAGACAAACAAATTGTATAATTGCGGAAAAAATAACTAATCATTCATATGTACGATATGCTATTATGTAAGGCCTTTAGTAAAACACGTCTTTATTATGAGCTCTTAAAAAGACTTTGGGTGTAGACCTTAGTTATCGGATCCGCAAGCATATCATGAATGTAAATGTATTCGATACAAATAATTAGTTTCCTCTTCTTGTTGATAAACGAACAATAATTTTGTATCGAAGTTTAATGCAGCACCTCTCGAACTGTTACCGTTCAAGGAAATAAGGTAGCTGACTTTTCACTGTAAGTCTTCAATATAGTATTTATATGGAGCTAATAAGTTTATTAGTCTACTGATAAAATTTCAACAACATTTAGTGACAATTGCGTTGTTAATTAACAACATATTATGTCATTGTAATTTAGGTTGTTGTTAACAGTTTTATATGACTGTTCCATGAGATAAATTTGTCTGCAAACATAAGGATTACCCCAAATTGACTTTTAGGTTCTTTTGAATATTACAAAATCAAGGTAAGAATAATCAACCTCTTCTTTATAGTCTTTCTCGTTTCTTAAAAATATGGTAAGATGCTTCACAATAATCTAGAGTGGTCTAATGTTCATAAATGTGAGCAATATCTAAACGAGTATAGACTTGAACCTTCATAAGGCTTCTAATTGACGATGCATAAGGAAGTAATATCATTTATCATTTGATCTTCTAAAGGAGAGCTATATTGTTTCTTACACATGTAAGAGCCTGCTTTAGAGTAAATGGGACGAAACTAATGTCCTGTTGAGTCTATCTCGGTATATTTTGATATCTCTCGCGTAAGTGATATCTCCAAGATTCATTATATCAAAATATGTGTGAGAAATTATTTGACTTGTGTAGCATATACTTATCCAAAAAGTGCTATCTATATATGGACAAGTTTACATTAGTCGCTCCCACTCATCTTGAGGTAGGTAGATAAATCCACTTAATTCTTGATGAAAAAATGCATTACGATTTCATCACATTTTGATGTTTGCCTTAAACCCATACATGGAATTAATTAACTTACAAAGTAAGTGTTCTTGACCTTTAGTTTAGAACTTTCAGGTTGTTTTATGAACATGTAAGTCTTTGTTTAAGGAAAGTTGTTTTAATGTTCATATAATGTAGCTCTAAATGATTATAAGCCACTAGAACAACAATGATCCTCAAAGAAACATTTTGTAAGAAAGGTAAGATGATTCTTTGATAAATTATTCTCTTCTAAGCATAACCTTTAACAATCAATCATGCTTTTAGCGTCTTAACGTTTGCATTCAGATTTTGTTTAGTGATGAACACCCTTAGGTAATTCAACCAAATCCCAAACGTTAAAATCAAATTTGCTAATAACAATTCTTATTCCATTTAGAAAATTGATTGATGCTCATGGCATAATTAGAGGAAGTAGGACCAGTAAACTTTCCGATATCCATTTCAACTTAAGTCAAGGAGGATACATAATCATCAAAGTTAAACCTAGATGACCTCCTTAGTTAATTATTGGGTTGTAATATGAGTTTCAGTTTTATGGATTAACTCTTGATTATGTTGCTATCTTTCAAGATTCTAAGTGTGTAAGAGTTGGTGTAGTATGGTGTGCAAGAGGTGTAATCGGAGTAAAATTTAATAGGTCCCTTCCCCGTGCCTCTTGCACTTCTAGCAAGTCCTGATAAGTACTTTTACCGCTCCCACTGACTTAGAAATCTTTAAAAATTTAGCATGCTTATGGTCAACATTAAAAGACCAATGAATTCTAATAAAGAAACAAATTAATGAATTTACTTCTTGTAGTTTCTCTGTTTGAGGATTATAAGTTTAGCAAGAAATCTGAGTGTGCCCGCGTCTAAGCAACAATGAAACTTTTGTTAAAGTAGCAGTATATTCTTAAAGAGAAAAGTTGCGAAGGAGCAGTGTCTTGTACAGGAGGTACAAATTGAGGTAACAACAAGTTCTGAGGTACAAATTGAGGTAGCAACAAGTTTTCACCCCTACCTCTTGCAACTCTCGCAAATTAAGATTAAGACATTTAATGCTCCCACTAACCTTTTAGATCTCTAGGAATGCTACAAGATAAGTTTCAATGATGTACATGCTGTGGGAACATGTCATATATGTTAGACTTGATTTCCTTAATGTCCAAATGTTATAAAAATCTTGAGGGACATATTTAGAACGAATCATAGTATATATGAATTAATTTCTTTAATAAATTGATCCATATGAGACATATTAGATACAAGTAAATATTATTTGAAATGATAAATGACTTATGTCTGAATATTTCATTTTGGGATAAGTTCCAACGAAATATAATTTCTGATGGAACTTAATTTATTCCCTTAGCCATTTAAATATTAAGGCTTTTAACACATGCTCGTAAGTCACTAAAAATGAGATTTGATAATATTTCATCCTTTATTAACCTGGTCCAAATTTCGCATGCAATTTGGTCTTAATGGATGAAGTTTGTAGATCTCATTTTTCTTTTGTTAAATTTTCATTTTCAGGATAACAAAAGGTTATGAAAAAGTGTAGCATCATCTAGTTCTATTTTATAAGGTTTCTATCCAGATTGAAATGACAAATAATATGAGAGTTTAAGGTAAGAGTGACTTTGTTTCAACCATGCAAACCTCACAACTGTCATAATGTAGCTTTTATATTGATACTAAATTCTGAAGAATCTACAGAACATATAAGGTATCATAAAGCCCAATTATAAAACAATTTATTATGGTTCTTATAACCTTAACATAAAATTTTGCCACTAATTCTCATATTAATTATTTGTTGATTTCTGGTAAGTAAACGTATAGAACTAGACTTAACCTGTCATGTGTTAATTGGAATATTATCATTAGCAGACTCAAATATCAAAAATATCTAACTACTTATCTTAGCCAGCTGTCTCATTGAATTATGGATAGTCCATGCTCATGCCTAGTTAATGGCAAAAATTTGAAGTGAGATTTTCCTTTGAAGAAACTTATAGCTGGAAGTAATACTTGTACACTATCTTTGAATCAAAAAAGTATCCTCCTTTTAGGTTTAGTGGCGGTGAGATGAACAACATCTAATTTTCCAGTTTCATGCATTCATTTTCCTGTACATATGTTGCTAATCAACACACTCATTTTCCTTTGGTACTCTTGAGTGGTATAGTTGACTCTTAAGGCAACTTATGGTATTGGTGGAAAAGTTATATGTAATGCATCAGAAAAGTGTACTGATTTCCATGTGTAAACCTTTAAGTAATGGTTCATGGTATTGTACATCATGATGTATTCACATATACCACTAACTTTATAATAAGAAACTAGAGTAATGCATGCGTTTAAGGAGTTATTTTGATTCTTCCAAAGAAAACATATTAGTCTTGGGAAATTTAGAATCTGGAATAGCTCCCATGATGGCAATAATGAAATGAGTTCTTGATTATCATAAGAGATATAATGGTTCACTTATCCCGCTAGTCATGCTCTAGTTTTCTTCTGTAATACTTTTATCAGAAAAGAGCAGTAAGTGTCACACCCCGACCACGTAGAACATACAAAACGTGGCCGAAACATCGGGGAGTGTTGTAACAGAATCAATTGTTTCAAATCCATGGCAATTGAAGTTTTGTTTTATTAATCAAACATGAATGTTTACATTGTTTAAACAAGAATCAAAGTGTTCATAACATAAATTAACTAGTTCTTGTCTCGTTTTAAGTCACTAAGGCACAGGTCCGCCTAAGTATGTCTCGGTAAGTCCTATGCATCATCTCCTGAAAACACATGTGAAAATAGGTACGTCAGCATAAAAATGCCTGTGAGATACATTGGTTTTGTGAAAACGGAATTCATGACTTATGTTTGAGAAAATGTTTAGTCATGAACCTCGTATTTTGCTTTGTCGTGTAAATCATTTGAAAAACGGTAAGATCAAATGATATGTATAAATAAGAGAACACTGTATGGTTAAACGGATAACCATGTAAAATGAGTTTGTATAAGATAAGTCGTTTGTAAAACAATGTCTCGTGAAAAGTGTGTTATTTGTATAAAATGTCATATGTCTCAAATTGAAATGATTCAAATAACGCTACGATATGTAATACCATACAAACACTTATATATAGGAAGTACCAGCGGCGTATCCACCATGCTTGTATCATATTACACACGCCTCGTTACTTAATGACTTACTCAAACCAAACCACCAAGATGAAATGTTTAACAATTGTGGAAATGTTTATGTATAGTCAAATGTCTATTGTCAAATGCAAATCATGTCAACGGATACAACTAGTTTACACGGTTCAACGCTTACAGACGGTTCATGTAATCAAAGGGGTAAGACGGTTCACATAGTTAAATGGTTACAACGGTTCAAAATGTAGTATAATGTGTTCATATGCTGGATGAGCATATGCAACAGAAATGCAACGTAAAACAATGTACTAAGTATGCACACAATGGGCGTACGTAGCATGAAATGTATCGTAAAGTGATGTACTAAGTATGCACACAATGGGCATAAATAGCATGAAATGTAATGTGAAACAATGTACTAAGTACGCACACAATGGGCATACATAGCATGAAACGTAATGTAAAGCAATGTACTAAGTATGCACACAATGGGCATACATAGCATGAGATGTAATGAAATCGTGTACTATAATGTACTAACGAATATAGCAGGTATATGATGTGAAAACATGGAAAGCATGAAAGTAACAAGTAGGCACATGCGTTTCACCCCAAAACAGTTTGGAAAACAGTAAAAGATGGGGTTCAATGTACTCACCTGAGGTTGCTTTGAAGTTCTTGTATAATAACCAAACAATGCTAGAGATCACGGAATATCAAACGGCACCTAATAGGTAGCTATGTTAATATACCGGACCTAAATCGGAAGGATCGGATAGTATACGGGTTCGTAAACCAAACGAGTATGGAGACTCGAGTAATATGGTTTAACAAAGCCTACATACTAAAATGAAACCTAAACTTATGCTACCTTAACGCGTCGTTCGCGTAGAACGCGTTTGGAACGCCTAACATCGTGACCACAAGGTATAACCTCGGAAGGTTACAGCGATGGTCACCTAATGTGTTTGGTCGGATCCTAATGATCGACCAAATGGGTCGGGTTCGAAAGTATAAGCGATGGTTTAGATCGCTTACCTTACGACCCTATATAAGCACTATACTAAGAGTGATGAGCTAAGCATGTTAGAACATGCTTAACTAAGTTTAGAAAACAGGTTTGGCATCAAAACAAACGGCTTTGATGCTCACGAGTAGTTTGGTTACAAAATATGCAAGAATGCACATTTTGGCCGAAACTACGACTCGTCACTGAGCCTAGATAACGTGGTAATCAGTAGGTATAGTCACTACGGACTATAACCATCGTGATCACGCTCACGTTATGAAGTTCCATGAACTTCGTGTTGACCATAGGCTGGTCAATGCAGAAATCAACAAAACATTGACTTTCGGACTCGAAAAGCGAATAAAAGAGCGAAAGAATACTTACGGAGGGTCCCCGAATGCTAATCTAGATCAAAATGGCTCAGGTATGAAACAAAGGTTCCAACTTAGAGCTCTTGATCAGATTGTGTGGGTTTTTGCAAGAATGGGGGTGGGGTATTTATAGTATTTCCCGAACCGTTAGGATCGTTTCTTGAAAAACGTGATCGAATCTCGCGCGTACACTTGTCGAAAAGTTGTGGTTACTGAAAATGGCCCCTAATGAGCTAAAAGGGCAAGTATGATTTGTGTGGTTGTGGTTTAATCAGCTGAAATCTGCTGACTAATTGATCTTATCTGTTCTGGGAGTCTGACGCGCCCCGCGTAAGGATTTGGGCAATCCTTACGCGCCCCGCCTGGCCCTGTCTGATCTGCACCACTTGCCGAATTTACAGTTTTGGTCCCTGTCGCGTATTTAAGCCATTTCTGACACTTCTAAGGCCCGTAAAGCCAACTTTAAGGCCCTAAAATGATGCCTCAACATTGTGGACATGAAACATGCCCAAAAATATGTCGGATGTTGGTTCGTTTGGCCGTAGGATCGCGATGTTCGCTTAATTACGACGGAATGCGCATAAGCGCGAAAAACGATCCAAATGACGCGACGAATGGATTTTTCTCATGCCAAACACTAAGGCATAATATAAGGATGCTTTCATAAATTTTTGGATGTCCGGATGTATTCAGAACGTAAGTTATGCGCGAAAGTGCAAACTTGTGCACTTTTTGACACTTTTAGTCCCTGAATGACCCAAAAGTTTATTTTAGCATACCAAACCCCTCAAAGCCTATTTCTAAGCTATGTAAAGGATATTTATGGTATGTTTAACTTATGGAAATGTTCCGGAATGTTTATTACAGTTCAAATAGGCATACTTTCGCAGTTTGTCAAGTTTAGTCCCTGTAAGCGAATTAACTTGTTTTTGCCATACCAAAGCCTTCAAAACTTATTTCTAAGTTATGTAAAGGTTATTTAAGGTATGTTGAGTATATGTTGATGTTCCGGAGTATTTGTCGCATTAAACCGAGTACGTTTACGCACCAGTTTGCGTATAATTCTCTAGAAAGCGTTGTAGAGTTTGAAATTGAACAAGAATTGATATGTGCAAAAGATACACATATTTATACAAGATCCCAAGTATGAAATACAATATTTCATCGGCTTGGTATTTGTTTGATGGTCGCGGTGACACAGGTGTCACAGTCTCCCCTACTTTAGGAAATTTCGTCCCGAAATATATTCGTAGGAGTCTATTAGTGACTTTGCCAAATACCCACCAGCGATATGCAAGGCAATATCCTGTCATTTCCTTGACGGTCGTTCTTCAGAAACGAAAATGAACAAACGGAGTCATTTTCCTCAACGAGTATTCTTCAGAAATGGAAATAACGGAATAAGCAAACGGATGTTCATTTCCTCAACGGACAAATCTTCAGAAACGAAAAATGAACAAACGGAGTCATTTTCAATGGTTGCTTCATCAGAAATGGAAATGAAGGATTACACAACGAATATTCATCTCCTCAACGGATAAATCTTCCGAAACGAAAATGAACTAACGGAGTCATTTTCGACGGTTGCTTCATCAGAAATGGAAATGAAGGTTTACACAACGGATATTCATCTCCTCAACGGATAAATCTTCAGAAACGAAAATGAACTAACGGAGTCATTTTCGACGGTTGCTTCATCAGAAATGGAAATGGAGGATTACACAACGGATATTCATCTCCTCAACGGGTATTCTTCAAAAACGAAAGTGAATTAACGGAGTCATTTTCAACGGTTGCTTCCTCAAAGTTGGAAATGAAGAATTTGCACAACGGATATTCATTTCCTCAACGGGTAAATCTTCAGAAACAAAATGAACGAACGGAGTCATTTTCAACGGTTGCTTCCTTAGAGTTGGAAATGAAGGATTACACAACGGATATTCATTTCCCCCAACAGATAAATCTTCAGAAACGAAAATGAACTAACGGAGTCATTTTCAACGGTTGCTTCCTCAGAGTTGGAAATGAATAGGGTTAACTCTAGACACATGATAGAACTTGCTGTGATTTCTGTGCAATAAATTCCATAATTATGTATGCATCCATAATTACGTAATCCCTTGCACAGTCCGCACAGTTTGTTTTGTAATGTTTTGGGGAAAGATATCAAACTTGTGATGAGGGTGACTAGACTTTCATCGGTTCCTTTTAATTAGATTGATAGGGGATCTTCTTAGTTAGGCCACCAAGGAGTCCTTTCAGCTATATCATCACATGATATCCCTAGCCAGATTTTTTGATCAATCTCTTTATCTAGACCACTCAAGGGGTCTAATTATGAAGTAGTACTTTATAATCCAAGGGACTTAACTATAACATAGAAGTCCATTGAGGATTTTAAGTAATACCTTTGGGTATCCTACCATGAATCTCTTGTACAAGGATATGTAAGATTCTACGAGGATTGGATAACATAATTTGGATCACACAACAAAACATAAGGGAACACATAATCACAAAGTCACATAATTGTTTAACTTGATTATAATTTGTTATTAACTTGTTATTGATTGAATACGGATATGGAAACCTGTCGACGGGCCTTAATGTTCACTGGAATCTATCTGAGAAGATAGAAAGATCTCCCAAAATTCGATTTTTGATTATAAGGAATCACCACATTCGAATTAAGGTATACAACAATTAAGGACTTACGGGAAATCCTTAGGTACCCTATTAAGGATTTATAGTGGTACCATGGGTATTCGTCTCATGTTGTAACTTGCGCTTTGTACTTCGTTTCCTTAGAATAAACGGGTTCTTAGGAATTTTGTGGAAGACGCAAGAGGTCATAGAATGGGAAAATTTTGGGGGTAGTTTGTTCTTCAAGGAATACGGTTACTTGATTGTCGGTATTGTAAGGGATATGTCGTTTATACATGCAACCACAGAAATACATTGCAATGTAAATAAAAGATTTATTTATAAACAACGATAACAACTCTTTCTTGGACCTTGACAACAAAAGAAAATAATACATAAGATGTGATTATTTCTAAACGATGTTGTCTTCTAGTCAGTCAGATGCTTATCCCTGTGCTGGATTTGCATTAGCAAGCCTTGGGCAATTTCTTCGGAAATGACCCATCTCGCCACAGTTGAAACAAGAGCCTGGTAGAAAACGACCGTGAGCAGGATTGTTGCCAGCTTGGTTTGGCGCAGCTGTAGCTGGACAGACTTTTGCTGTGTGGCCTATAAGTCCACAAGTTTGGCATTTGCGACACTGTACATTGGCGTGATGATGGAGGCTACATTGGTTGCACAAGGGTGCAGTTCCATTGTATGGTTTTCTAGCAGGGGGTTGAGCTGGTTGGTTGGGAACGGCTTGACCATTGTGAGCGACCACGGCGAAGTTCTGAGAAGCCTTTCGCTTCTTTGACTTTTTAGAGGATTCAGTCTGTTCATCCATGGTCTTTGATTCCCCGATTGGGTTCGATTCCCCGACCGGTTTCTTGTCACCATTTCGGAAAAGTTTACCTTTCCTTATCTTTGATTCAGTCAAGGTTGCAGATAGCTCAATGGCCTGTCTGACTGTAGTAGGGTTGCTACCAGTCACAATGTCTTGTATTGACTCAGGGAGGCCATCAATGTACTTTTCGATTGCCTTATCCAAAGGTGTAACCATATCCGGGCATAACAAACTTAACTCCTCATAACGGTCCGTGTAGGCTCGATGCTCACCGCTAACCTGCTTAAGATCGTCGAACTCCGTTTCCAAGGCCCTGATCTCGTGACGAGGACAGAATTCCTTCATCATCAGAGCTCGAAGCTCTTGCCATGTTTGAGCCAGTGCCACATCGGCACCCCTATCTCTCATCACACCATTCTACCATGTCAAAGCTCGTTTCTCAAAGACGCTAGATGCGAATTCTACCTTTCGCTCGTTAGAACATTGGACATGTCTGAAGGTGTTCTCTAAACTCTCGAACCATTGCAGAAGTGCAGTCGCTCCTTGAGACCCAGAAAACTTTGATGGCTTAGCCGAGTTGAATGTCTTGAAGTTGCAGGGGGCATTATGGTTGTTGTTGGCTTGGTTCCATTGAGCAAAGAGGTTTGGGAATTGAGCAGCCATTTGCTGCGCAATGATCTCTGCCAGTTCTGCAGTCGCTATCTGGTTTTCGCGTCGAGGAGGCATTCTAAATGAGAGACAAGAAAGAAAACAAATGAAATGGCATTGGGTAAGAATAGGATGTTAAAATTACCGGCCATAATCATGGTTGATGGTCATTTGTTTGAATCCACGAAGCAAACAAACAACACCAAGGCTGAGTCAGAGCAAATAGATCCTCATAGTGTATCGCGAAGACATGCTCGCCTATAAGTGGACACTCACCCCAAGAGTTCCCAGGTAAGAGTGACTGGTCCGATTATGTGGATTTGTACGAACACCCTAACCTTAGACAGAAATCCCAGGGTACAGGCATTCACTCTTCCAGTTCGCACGTGTTCACACTATTTAGGACACAAAACCTTGACGAGATTTTGAAAACCCAAAGGGGTTCAAAACCTTATAACAGAGGGTTCAAAACCTAGTAATCAATCATCCTAGAACAGATGATTAGTTTTCAAAGCGGTTTTGAAATTTATGTTCTTGTTGTGGTCGTCGCCTAAGGATAGGTGACGGTATTGTTTTATGACTAAACGCAAGTAAACTCGCGTTAGGGTCCTAGGAAGGTTATAAACTCGCGTTGCGTTTTATGACTAAACGCAAGTAAACTCGCGTTAGGGTCCTAGGAAGGTTATAAACGCAAGTAAACTCGCGTCGGGGAGTGTTGTAACAGAATCAATTGTTTCAAATCCATGGCAATTGAAGTTTCGTTTTATTAATCAAACATGAATGTTTACATTGTTTAAACAAGAATCAAAGTGTTCATAACATAAATTAACTAGTTCTTGTCTCGTTTTAAGTCACTAAGGCACAGGTCTTCCTAAGTATGTCTCGGTAAGTCCTATGCATCATCTCCTGAAAACACATGTGAAAATAGGTACGTCAGCATAAAAATGCCTGTGAGATACATTGGTTTTGTGAAAATGGAATTCATGACTTATGTATGAGAAAATGTTTAGTCATGAACCTCGTATTTTGCTTTGTCTTGTAAATCATTTGAAAAACGGTAAGATCAAATGATATGTATAAATAAGAGAACACTGTATGGTTAAACGGATAACCATGTAAAATGAGTTTATATAAGATAAGTCGTTTGTAAAACAATGTCTCGTGAAAAGTGTGTTATTTGTATAAAACGTCATATGTCTCAAATTGAAATGATTCAAATAACGCTACGATATGTAATACCATACAAACACTTATATATAGGAAGTACCAGCGGCGTATCCACCATGCTTGTATCATATTACACACGCCTCGTTACTTAATCACTTACTCAAACCAAACCACCAAGATGAAATGTTGTATAATTGTGGAAATGTTTATGTATAGTCAAATGTCTATTGTCAAATGCAAATCATGTCAACGGATACAACTGGTTTACACGGTTCAACGGTTACAGACGGTTCATGTAATCAAAGGGGTAAGACGGTTCACATAGTTAAATGGTTACAACGGTTCAAAATGTAGTATAATGTGTTCATATGCTGGATGAGCATATGCAACAGAAATGCAACGTAAAACAATGTAATAAGTATGCACACAATGGGCGTACATAGCATGAAATGTATTGTAAAGTGATGTACTAAGTATGCACACAATGGGCATAAATAGCATGAAATGTAATGTGAAACAATGTACTAAGTACGCACACAATGGGCATACATAGCATGAAACGTAATGTAAAGCAATGTACTAAGTATGCACACAATGGGCATACATAGCATGAGATGTAATGAAATCGTGTACTATAATGTACTAATGAATATAGCAGGTATATGATGTGAAAACATGGAAAGCATGAAAGTAACAAGTAGGCACATGCGTTTCACCCCATAACAGTTTGGAAAACTGCAAAAGATGGGGTTCAATGTACTCACCTGAGGTTGCTTTGAAGTTCTTGTATAATAACCAAACAATGCTAGAGATCACGGAATATCAAACGGCACCTAATAGGTAGCTATGTTAATATACCGGACCTAAATCGGAAGGATCGGATAGTATACGGGTTCGTAAACCAAACGAGTATGGAGACTCGTGTAATATGGTTTAACAAAGCCTACATACTAAAATGAAACCTAACCTAAGTGCTTACGGCCCATTACGACCCGTTTAGGTAGCTTATGCTACCTTAACGCGTCGTTCGCGTAGAACGCGTTTGGAACGCCTTACATCGTGACCACAAGGTATAACCTCGGAAGGTTACAGCGATGGTCACCTAATGTGTTTGGTCGGATCCTAATGATCGACCAAATGGGTCGGGTTTGAAAGTATAAGCGATGGTTTAGATCGCTTACCTTACGACCCTATATAAGCTGTCACACCCCGACCACGTAGAACATACAAAACGTGGCGGAAACGTCGGGGAGTGTTGTAACAGAATCAATTGTTTCAAATCCATGGCAAATGAAGTTTCGTTTTATAAATCAAACATGAAAGTTTACATTTTCTAAACAAGAATCAAAGTGTACATAACATAAATTAACTAGTTCTTGTCTCGTTTTAAGTCACTAAGGCACAGGTTCGCCTAAGTATGTCTTGATAAGTCCTATGCATCATCTCCTAAAAACACATGTGAAAATAGGTACGTCAGCATAAAAATGCCTGTGAGATACATTGGTTTTGTGAAAATGGAATTCATGACTTGAGTTTGAGAAAATGTTTAGTCATGAACCTCGTATTTTGCTTTGTCTTGTAAATCATTTGAAAAACGGTAAGATCAAATGATATGTATAAATAGGAGAACAATGCATGGTTAACTGAATAACCATGTAAAAAGAGTTTGTATAAGATTTGTTGTTTGTAAATCAATGTCTTGTGAAAAGCGTGTTATTTGTATAAAATGTTCTATGTCTCAAATTGAAATGATTCAAATAACGCTACGATATGTAATACCATACAAACACTTATATATAGGAAGTACCAGCGGCGAATCCACCATGCTTGTATCATATTTCACATGCCTCGTTACTTAAATCACTTGCTCAAACCAAACCATCAAGATGAAATGTTTAACAACGGTAGAAATGTTTATGTATAGTCAAATGTCTATTGTCAAATGTAATTCATGTCAACGGATACAACTGGTTTACATGGTTTAATGGTTACAGACGATTCATGAAATCAAAGGGGTAAGACGGTTCACATAGTCAAATGGTTACAACGGTTCGAAATTTAGTGTAATGTGTTCATATGCTAGATGAGCATATGCAACAGATATGCAATGTGAAATAATGTACTACGTATGCACACAATGGGCGTACGTAGCATGAAATGTATTGTGGAGTACAACGGTTCAAAATGTAGTATAATGTGTTCATATGCTGGATGAGCATATGCAACAGATATGCAATGTGAAATAATGTACTACGTATGCACACAGTGGGTGTACGTAGCATGAAATGTATTGTGGAGTACAACGGTTCAAAATGTAGTATAATGTGTTCATATGCTGGATGAGCATATGCAACAGATATGCAATGTGAAATAATGTACTACGTATGCACACAATGGGCGTACGTAGCATGAAATGTATTGTGGAGTACAACGGTTCAAAATGTAGTATAATGTGTTCATATGTTGGATGAGCGTATGCAACAGATATGCAATGTGAAACAATGTACTACGTATGCACAAAATGGGCGTACGTAGCATGAAATGTATTGTGGAGTACAACGGTTCAAAATGTAGTATAATGTGTTCATATGCTGGATGAGCATATGCAACAGATATGCAATGTGAAACAATGTACTACGTATGCACACAATGGGCGTACGTAGCATGAAATGTATTGTGGAGTACAACGGTTCAAAATGTAGTATAATGTGTTCATATGCTGGATGAGCATATGCAACAGATATGCAATGTGAAACAATGTACTACGTATGCACACAATGGGCGTACGTAGCATGAAATGTATTGTGGAGTACAACGGTTCAAAATGTAGTATAATGTGTTCATATGCTGGATGAGCATATGCAACAGATATGCAATGTGAAACAATGTACTACGTATGCACACAATGGGCGTACGTAGCATGAAATGTATTGTGGAGTACAACGGTTCAAAATGTAGTATAATGTGTTCATATGCTGGATGAGCATATGCAACAGTAATGCAATGTGAAACAATGTACTACGTATGCACACAATGGGCGTACGTAGCATGAAATGTATTGTAGAGTACAACGGTTCAAAATGTAGTGTAATGTGTTCATATGCTGGATGAGCATATGCAACAGTAATGCAATGTGAAACAATGTACTACGTATGCACACAATGGGCGTACGTAGCATGAAATGTAAAGCAATGTACTAAGTACGCACACAATGGGCATACATAGCATAAACACAATGAAATCATGTACTATATATGTACTATCGAACATAGTAGTATATGATGTGAAAACCGGAAAGCATAAAAGTAGCAAGTAGGCACACGTGTTTCACCCCAAAACAGTTTGGAAAATAGTAAAAGAGGGGTTCAATGTACTCACCTGAGATTGCTTTGGAGTTCTTGTATAATAACCAGATAATGCTAAAGATCACGGGATATCAAACGGCACCTAATAGGTAGCTATGTTAATATACCGGACCAAATCGGAAGGATCGGATAGTACGCGGGTTCGTAAACCAAACGAGTATGTAGACTCGTGTAATATGGTTTAACAAAGCCTACATACTAAAATGAAACTTAACCTAAGTGCTTACGGTCCATCACGACCCGTTTAGGTAGCTTATGCTACCTTACGCGTCGTTCGCGTAGAACGCGTCTGGAACGCCTGACATCGTGACCACTAGGTATAACCCCGGAAGGTTACAACTATGGCCACCTAAAGTGTTTGGTCGGATCCTAATGATCGACCAAATGGGTCGGGTTCGAAAGTATAAGCGATAAGCACTATATAAGCACTAAACTAAAAGTGACGAGCTAAGCATGTTAGAACATGCTTAACTAAGTTTGAAAACAGGTTTGACATCAAAACAAACGGCTTTGATGCCCACGAGTAGTTTGGTTACAAAATATGCAAGAATGCACATTTTGGCCGAAACTACGACTCGTCACTGAGCCTAGATAACGTGGTGATCAGTAGGTATAGTCACTACGGACTATAACCATCGTGATCGCGCTCACGTTATGAAGTTCCATGAACTTCGCATCGACCATAAGCTGGTCAATGCAGAAAGTCAACAAAACGTTGACTTTCGGACTCGAAAAGCGAATAAAAGAACGAAAGAAGACTTACGGAGGGTCCCCGAATGCTAATCTAGACCAAAATGGCTCAGGTATGAAACAATGGTTCCAACTTAGAGCCTTAAGATCAGATTGTGTGGGTTTTGGAACAAAGGGGGGGGGTATTTATAGGAAAAGTGGAACCATTAGGATCGTTTATCGAATATCGTGCCGCGATCTCGTGCGTACACTTGTCGAAATGTTGTGGTAAGTCAGAAAATGCCCCTTGGCTCTTGATTGGGTGAAAGGGCATCGCCCCTTGATCGAACGAAAGGCCAACTGCATTAAATGCATACATTGAATCTGTCTGATAGTCCCATGCGGCCGGCGTCAGGATATGCAAAAACTCAGGCGGGCCGCCTGAGCCCGTCTGATCTGCATATACTTTGAAAAATGACCGTTTTGGTCCCTGTTGCGTATTTAAGCCATTTCGGACACTTCTAAGGCCCGTAAAGTCAACTTTAAGGCCCTAAAATGATGCCTAAACATTGTGGACATGAAACATGCTCAAAAATGTTCCGGATGTTGGTTCGTTTTGTCACACCCCCAAAATCCACACGCGGAGCATCACCGCTTGGGAGCGTGACTGACCAGGATCAAGCCACCAATCATATTGAACATGTAAATAATATTAAGTAAAATAAATATAAACCATCCATTCAATACGATAGGTGTTCAAAACATAACCATAGTTTTAAAGTGTAGCGGAAGCATAGTAAATAACCAACAATAGTTAATAGTTTTAAATGTCATAATAGTTTCAACGTAGAAATCCACGATCCTTGCCCACAACGACCCGCTTCTCCAGTGCAAGCTCCAAGTACCTAACGATCTGCAAGGCATGTAACAGAATGATCAACAAACTAGTTGAGCGAGTTCACAGTAAGTAAATGCGTAATAGTAAGTAACGGGTGGCTCTACAGGGCCAATAGTAAGTTATACAAGTGGGGGCTTCCCATGTTATGTGACCACTAGACTATTCGTATCATCCCTGTTCTTCGTCCGAGAACAGTAGCGTGTATAGGGTGTACGTGGGTTTCACGTACGTATCCTTTGTATCGAGGATAGTAATTAGTATATGACCACGTAGGTGTTATCCCAACCTACGGAAGAAGTAAGTAATGCGTACACGTAGGTTTTACGTGCGTGCCTGACATCCGAGGCAGTAATGGCATATGACCACGTAGGTGTTATCCCAACCTACGGAAGAAGTAAGTAATGCGTACACGTAGGTTTTACGTGCGTGCCTGACATCCGAGGCAGTAATGGCATATGACCACGTAGGTGTTATCTAACCTACGGAACCACGTAGGTGTTATCCCAACCTACGGAACCGTCCTGACATCCGAGGACCATGATAGGTGATAGTCTAGGAAAAGCGTTTGTACGTTATAAGTCAATTGAAACCTTTAACCCATTCCCACGACCCGGGAATCCCATGCCTTAGTAGGAGTGTGAACTCACCTTGGTTTGCTCGGTATGCTAAGTTAAGTGCTCACAAGAATTCAATCAAGTCCTATAGCGGGCACATATATTCAATCAGTTTAGACTCGCAACGATTAACATATGTCCTAATGTCACACAGTGCGTTTGGCAATCACATCATCATGTAGCTCAAGTAACTAATTGCATCAATACAATTAACAGGGTTAACATGCTAGCAGAACTAATATGGTTAACTGAGTTAATAAGCTTAACTCAGTTAATAGGTTAATCACAGATACGTATTAACAGAGTTATATGCGTACATAACAAGGTTGACAACCTAACATGTTAACCACCGAACAGGCTTATTTAAAAAGTCAAGACAATGTATGGCACTATTAATCATAACATTCGAGTATCAACAGTTAAACAAAATTAAGACAGTGGACATGACTTAAATACATTCGGACCACATGGCACTCCATGAAGTTCGGACCTACCCCTTTAATTTAAACTCAGATCATTCAAAGTCAAGCATTAGCATTCTCGGACTATGCATAAAACAACCCAAAGTCGGACCTCTCATAACATACAAGAACTCGGACCTCTTGCATTTCATAAACTCGGGCCATCTTTTGTTCATTAAACTCGGACACCACACTAAAGAATTAAACTCGGACCTTGTGATGGATGCTTAGAAACTCGGACATGCATTGAATAGATTAAACTCGGACCAGCATTGTATTGATTAAAGTCGGACAAGAGGGATCCATTTTAAACTCGGACAAGAGGAGGTTTATAAACTCGGACTCTAGCCCATGAATTAAACTCGGACAAGGACCTTATGGCCCTAAACTCGGACAAGTTAAACTCGGGGGGGGGGGGGTTTCTAAGCTTAAACTCGGACATGAGAGGTAACATTAATCTCGGACATATAGTAAAGATTAAACTCAGACTCTCAAATCAACAATTAAACTCGGACAACATTCAGGAATTAAACTCAGGCACATAATAACATGCATTCCAATACAGGAGAGAATCATATCAGTTACGTTTTTGTTAACATACGACCGTGAAAACCCTAATTCATACGTTTGCAATACACAGATCAAAGCAATGACCTCTATGTCTACCTCTCACACATCACAATCATCAATCAATTGATTATCTGACTTATAATCTTCATAACACAACAATCAATCATCAATCAAAAACACAGAATCATCATGTGAAGACTAGGGTTTACCATGAACACAAGAATCAAGAAATCAATAAACAATCGACAATTAATCACAACAATGATTAAACAATTACCTTGTGATGATCCTAGAGAAAGAGAGTAATCAAACTTGTGGTGCCTTGCCAATGATTTGATGATGATTGCTAGGAGGATTAGAGATTACAAGTACGTGCTTTGGTTTTGGTGAAAGTGATTAGTGAAAAGGGGATTAGGGTTAAGTATAATCAAGTTCACTAATGGCTCTCTACACCCCTAACTAATATAATTTACAATAGTACACCATCTCATAACTATTTCATAGTTCTACCACCAAGTTTACACATTTGACAAGTTTCACAAATAACAAACAACTATGCACAATCAAACAATCAAAACGTATATAATTTCATGGCAACCAAATGTGCAAATAAACGACTAGTTAATACATGATTATGCAATAAATACGAAAACGAATCTTGGAAATTCGAGTTGTCACATTATCCCCAACTTGAAAGAAATTTCGTCCCGAAATTTGGTACGCACTCACTGAGGAAGCTAGGTAAGTTACATCGTTCACTGGTTTTCCTGGGGTGTCACATCATCCCCCCGTTGATTTGGAATTTCGTCCCGAAATTCAGTAGTAGTAGCTTCAGCCTCAGTAGTGGTTGCATTGGTTTCGAATAACTGGGGGTACTTTTCTTTCATTTGATCTTCGCGCTCCCAGGTGTACTCTGGGCCACGTCGGGAGTTCCAACGAACTCGAACAAGAGGGATTCTCTTGTGTTTGAGGACCTTAACATCCCGGTCCGTGATTTCAACTGGTTCCTCGACGAACTGCAACCGCTCGTCGATAGTGAGTTCCTTAAAAGGAACTATAAGGGTCTCATCTGACAGGCACTTCTTCAGATTCGACACATGAAATACATTGTGAACTGCGCCGAGTTCAGGAGGTAGGTTTAATCTGTAGGCTACTTTGCCAATTTTCTCAATGATCTCGAACGGTCCGACGTACCGCGGATTGAGTTTGCCTCGTTTACCAAATCGAACCACACCCTTCCAGGGTGAGACTTTAAGTAAAACCCGGTCCCCGACCTGAAATTCCAATGGTCTCTTACGCTTATCCGCGTAGGCTTTCTGACGGTCGCGTGCTGCCGCCATGCGTTGCCGGATCTGCGCAATCTTTTCTGTGGCGTCCACTACAATCTCTGGACCCGTAATTTGACTATCCCCCACCTCTGCCCAACAGAGAGGTGACCGGCATTTACGTCCGTACAATGCCTCAAATGGAGCGGCTTGAATGCTGGTGTGGTAACTGTTATTGTATGAAAACTCCACTAAAGGAAGGTGTTTTTCCCAGCCGTTGCCGAAATCGATAACACACGCTCGAAGCATGTCTTCTAGAGTTTGGATAGTTCGCTCAGACTGCCCATCCGTCTGAGGATGATATGCTGTGCTCATGTCTAATCGTGAGCCGAAGGATTTGTGCATCGCTTGCCAAAGCTCTGACGTGAATCGTGCATCGCGATCCGAAATAATAGAGGTAGGCACTCCGTGCCTCGAAACAACTTCTTTCAAGTAGATGTCTGCTAGGGTAGAAAACTTATCCGTTTCTTTGATAGCCAAGAAGTGAGCAGACTTTGTGAGTCGATCAACGATCACCCAAATAGTGTCATTCCCACGCTGGGATCTAGGTAAGCCCGTAACGAAATCCATGGAAATTTCTTCCCATTTCCACTGTGGTATCTTGGGTTGTTGAAGTAAGCCTGCTGGTTTCTGATATTCAACCTTGACTCTCGCACAGGTTAAGCATTTTCCAACGTACGTAGCGATGTGAGCCTTCATACTAGGCCACCAATAAGTAGTGCTGATGTCGTGGTACATTTTATCCGATCCTGGATGTACCGAATAGCGAGACTTGTGAGCTTCATCCATTACAAGTTCGCGTAAACCGCCATAAAGTGGGACCCAAATACGCCCCGTTACATAGTAGGCGCCGTCTTCCTTTTGTTCCATCTGTTGCCTTGAACCACGTAAGGCTTCAGTTTTGACGTTTTCGGGTTTCAGTGCTTCAATCTGAGCAGCTCGTATCTGTGCAGGAAGATTAGACTGGATAGTAAGCTGTAGCGCTCGCACGCGCTTCGGTAGAGTGTCTTTCCGACTGAGGGCATCCGCCACAACATTGGCCTTGCCTGGATGATACTTGATGGCGCATTCATAGTCGTTTAGAAGTTCAACCCATCTCCGTTGACGCATATTCAAATCCTTTTGCTTAAGAATATGCTCGAGACTCCTGTGATCGGTGTAAATCGTGCACCTGGTACCGTACAGATAGTGTCGCCATATCTTAAGCGCAAAAACAACAGCTCCTAGCTCTAAATCGTGCGTCGTGTAGTTCCGTTCATGAACCTTGAGTTGACGAGAGGCGTAGGCAATAACTTTATCCCGCTGCATCAATACACAACCAAGCCCCTGTATCGATG
This sequence comes from Helianthus annuus, assembly GCF_002127325.2. Lineage (NCBI taxonomy): Eukaryota > Viridiplantae > Streptophyta > Magnoliopsida > Asterales > Asteraceae > Helianthus > Helianthus annuus. Next base: position 70,415,157 of record NC_035441.2, read on the forward strand.
CGTCACAATAAACCACGAAGTCATCCGTGCCCTCTGGCAATGAGAGAATAGGTGCGCTGCAAAGCCTATCCTTTAAGTACTGAAAAGCGGTCTCTTGCGTATTACCCCATCTGTAAACGACACCTTTCTGTGTTAGCATAGTAAGTGGTTGCGCGATCTTTGAGAAGTCTTTAATAAATCGCCTGTAGTAACCCGCCAAACCCAAGAATTGGCGTATTTCTGTCGGTGTACGTGGTGCTGGCCAGTTTCTGATCGAATCAACCTTGGATGGATCGACATGAATCCCATCCTTGTTCACCACATGGCCTAAGAAGTGGACTTCACGAAGCCAGAAGTCGCATTTTGAAAACTTTGCGTACAGTTGCTCCTTTCGAAGAAGTTCCAAGATAAGACGTAAGTGCTGCTCGTGTTCCTCCTGACTCTTGGAGTGGATCAGAATGGCGTCGATGAAGGCAATGACGAACTTGTCAAGGTAGGGTTTGCACACCCTGTTCATAAGGATCCATGAAAAACTGCAGGCGAGCTCTGAAAGCTGTCTTGGAGACGTCCTCATCCCGGACTCTCAGCTGATGATAATCAGCCTGTAGATCAACCTTGGAGTAGTAACTCGACCCTTACAACTGGGCGAATAAGTCATCAATGCGTGGAAGAGGATAACGGTTCTTCACTGTGATCTTGTTCAGTTCACGGTAATCAATTTCACATCCTGAAGGTGCCATCCTTCTTTTTCACCGATAATTGGTATCTAATAGTTCTTGTAGCTCCCAAGGCGAAGAGATAGGTCGGATAAATCCCTTATCCAAGATTCCTGGTAGCTGCGTCGGTAGTTCTTCCGATTCTGGTGGAGCGAAGCGATACGGTACTCGAGCTATGGGTGCTGCTCCTGGAGCGAGCTCGATTTGAAATACGACCTGACGATGAGGCGGTAGACCAGGTAAATCTGTAGGAAACACCTGAGGAAAGTCGCGTATAACTGGGATATCCTCCAGCTTCCTTTCCTTTGCTGATGCATCAGTAACGAGAGCCAAAATGGCGGTATGTCCCTTACGTAAACATTTCTGCGCCTTCAAGAAAGATATGATGCCAACCACAGCACCACTCTTGTCGCCTTGAACTTCGAGAGGTTCTTGACTGGAGCGAGGAATACGAATAATCTTTTCCTTGTATAGGATTTCTGCTTGCTGTTGTTGCTGGAGATTCTGGTTTGCAGGACGTGGGGTCCTGTATCCTTAGCTTCATGGCCCATCTTGAGACACCTCTGGCAACGTCCCTCGTTGCACTAACCACCGTGGTGTCTGTTGTATTAGTTTCACATTGGGTGAATTCCCCGATATCCACCCTGCCCCTGACCACTGCCTGTTATGTTCTGTTCCACTGCTTGACCCGTGAGGCGATGAGCAAGACGCTGAATGTCTTGGATATTGTCGAGGTTAACCAATGTAGCATGGCTCGGAATCTCTGAGGCTAGACCCTTGAGGTACAATTCGATACACTTGCTTGGAGGGTCCACCATGGTTGGACACAAGATGGCCAATTCGTTCGTCCGTTTCGTATAAGCATCAGTTCCTGACCCCGTCATTTTCAAATGGTAAAGCTCCACTTCCAACTTGTGGATGTCATCACGCGTGCAGTATTCCCTTTTAATGCGTTCTTTGAATTCGTTCCAAGGGTGGCGTTAGCAGCTGCCAACCCTAGTATCCGTACTTGCGCGTTCCACCAGGTTAGCGCGATTTCTTCCAAAGTACCGGTGGCGTACTTGACCCTGCGAGCCTCAAGGCATTCAAACATCTCGAATACCGACTCGAGCTTCCCAAACCAATGGAGTAGTCCAACTGCTCTTTATGTGCCACTGAATGTGCTTGGACGACAGTCCATGAAGTTCTTGAATGTGCAGACAGGTTGCTATGCGTTCTGACCCGTTGCGCGAGAAAGATAGGTCAAGGTTAAGCGCGAGAGTTGGGTCACGAGAGTAGGATCTAACATCCTAGAATAGGTCTGGAATAGCAGGTTATACCTCCTGCTTGTGCGGCTGCAAGTGCCGCAGCAACTTGTTCGTTAATGAGAGCCGTCAACTGGGCTTGAGTCATGTTAACACATCTAAACATGATCGAGTAGTAAATGTAGCATAAGTGTGCATTGTTCGCGAGTAGTGCGGTGACAGAAAAGTGTAGGCACATAAGTATTCTCATGCAGTAACAAGTTGTGAGCAAAGTAATGTAAGCATACTACGAGCAAAGTTCTATGCAAATTCTAGCATGTAGGCAATAAACATAAACCTTATTACCTAGGAAGTTGAGCCTTGCACGTGGAGCGAAGCGTCGTTGTGGATCGTTGAGAGCACTGTTCTGGTTATAGTCTGGTTTTTAATAAAAACGTTTTTCCATATTAAAACCAAGTTCTCTATAACCAATGGCTCTGATACCAATCTGTCACACCCCCAAAATCCACACGCGGAGCATCACCGCTTGGGAGCGTGACTGACCAGGATCAAGCCACCAATCATATTGAACATGTAAATAATATTAAGTAAAATAAATATAAACCATCCATTCAATACGATAGGTGTTCAAAACATAACCATAGTTTTAAAGTGTAGCGGAAGCATAGTAAATAACCAACAATAGTTAATAGTTTTAAATGTCATAATAGTTTCAACGTAGAAATCCACGATCCTTGCCCACAACGACCCGCTTCTCCAGTGCAAGCTCCAAGTACCTAACGATCTGCAAGGCATGTAACAGAATGATCAACAAACTAGTTGAGCGAGTTCACAGTAAGTAAATGCGTAATAGTAAGTAACGGGTGGCTCTACAGGGCCAATAGTAAGTTATACTGTCACACCCCCAAAATCCACCTGCGGAGTATCACCGCTTGGGAGCGTGACTGACCAGGATCAAGCCACCAATCATATTGAACATGCATTTAATATTAAATAAAGTAAATGAAAACCATCCATTCAATACAAAAGGTGTTCAAACATTAAATCGTTTCAAAAGTGTTGCGGAAGCATAGTAAATAAACCAGTATCAATAGTTTTAAGTATCACAATAGTAAAGCGGAAGAGCCACGATCCTTGTCCACAACGACCCGCATCTCCAGTGCAAGCTCCAAGTACCTAGCGATCTGCAAGGCATGCAACAGAATGATCAACAAACTAGTTGAGCGAGTTCACATAAAGAGAATGCGTAATAGTAAGTTCATTTGTAATAGGTGGCTCTACTGGGCCGTTTGTATATTTTACTGTGGTGGGTTCCACGTTTTCCTGTGGTGGTGTTCCACGTTTTCCTGTGGTGGGGTTCCACGTTTTCCTGTGGTGGTGTTCCACGTTTTCCTGTGGTGGTGTTCCACGTTTTCCTGTGGTGGTGTTCCACGTTTTCCTGTGGTGGGGTTCCACGTTTTCCTGTGGTGGTGTTCCACGTTTTCCTGTGGTGGTGTTCCACGTTTTCCTGTGGTGGTGTTCCACGTTTTCCTGTTAGTTCGCGACCATAGTCTTTACCGACCAGGGTGTGTGCGAAGGCAATTTATCAGTTCGTTCGCGACCATAGTCTTTACCGACCAGGGTGGGTGCGAAGGCAGTTGAGTAGTTCGTAAGCATCAACAGTTTAATCGTTCGTTACAGTATCAAAGTATGCACAATTAATCATCCAACCCATTCCCACCCTGGGAACCCATGCCTTGGCTGTGTGAACTCACCTTGGTTTGCTCGGTATGCTAAGTTATGCGCTCACTAGTAATTAATCACGTCCTACTGTACGCACGTATAACAAATCAGTTCATGTTCACAATGATTCGCATGCAATATAATGTTCACGTAACAGTCAGTTTGTACATCGGCGCAACACGTACCATTTCCTAGTTACTCATCAGCTAGTGCACACAATTACAAATGTAAACATTCATCATCAAGCATGGCATGTCAAATAGTTCATGTATACATTCCATCCTTCGAAGGATGTTTATAATTGCTACTATCCTTCGATCCACTGTTAACTTTCGACACATCAGTGATCTTTCAACACTTACAAGTTTTCACAGTTATCTTTCGGACTAGTTGGTATGTTTCGTACCATCAGTCATCTTTCGACCTAAGGTATCTTTCGGTCAACTTAATTATGTTTCGGTCATATCTATCCTTCGGTCAATGCTATGTTTCGACTACAAGCATCTTTCGATCAATCAACAGTTACGTTTTCACAATCAGTTACGTTTTCACAGGAACAGCAACCCTAATCATCTGTACAGCCGTCATCATCATTACCAAAACATCAGAATCATTTAGCACATCTAATCATAACGCAATCATCCAGAAATCATTGTCTAGCATGAACCTAGTTTAAACGTATCACGAAACCGGTTAACGCACATTAACACATCATCAAACCCTATGTGAAATCTATATCGATATTCAATCGTATTCAAAATCATAATATTCAGGCATGTATCAGTTCAGGTTACATCAACAATCAAGAACACACTACACGTGAACACATACGCATATAAACGAACGATCGAATCAAATAGATTTTACTAACCGAAATGAGGGTTTGGTCGCAAGGGTCTCCTGTGGTTACTAGCTTGCCGTCACAGTTTGGAGAGCTCTAGGGTTGGGAATATGATAGAAAATGACAGCCGATACATGCTGATACGTATTTATACGTATTACAGAAATGGGCCAAGCCCATCTGAAAGACTGGGCCGAAGGATCTGGGTTCCAGTCGAAGGATATGGTCTTGGTTCGAAGGATATGTTTCGAGATCCTTCGAACCGGCAGTTGATCCTTCGAATCGAAGGATATCTTTCGGGGTCCTTCGATTGGCATAACATGTTTCGATCTAAACTAAGTGTTTTAATCATATTCTAATAATAACTTTAATACCACAGCAAGTAATCACATATGTGCAACACGACAATTCATTTCATCAAAACACAACGTGTACAATTACAAGTCCATAATCCAAACAACTAAACAGTCAAAGTCAACGCGCATTTAATGCGAAAGTGAAAGTCAGAAACTCGAGTTGTCACATTATCCCCAACTAATTGGAAAGACTGGGCCAAGCCCATCTGAAAGACTGGGCCGATACATGCTGATACGTATTTATACGTATTACAGAAATGGGCCAAGCCCATCTGAAAGACTGGGCCGAAGGATCTGGGTTCCAGTCGAAGGATATGGTCTTGGTTCGAAGGATATGTTTCGAGATCCTTCGAACCGGCAGTTGATCCTTCGAATCGAAGGATATCTTTCGGGGTCCTTCGATTGGCATAACATGTTTCGATCTAAACTAAGTGTTTTAATCATATTCTAATAATAACTTTAATACCACAGCAAGTAATCACATATGTGCAACACGACAATTCATTTCATCAAAACACAACGTGTACAATTACAAGTCCATAATCCAAACAACTAAACAGTCAAAGTCAACGCGCATTTAATGCGAAAGTGAAAGTCAGAAACTCGAGTTGTCACATTATCCCCAACTAATTGGAAATTTCGTCCCGAAATTTGGTATGCACTCACTGAGGAAGCTAGGTAAGCTGTATCGTTTACTGGTTTTCCTGGGGTGTCACATCATCCCCCCGTTGATTTGGAATTTCGTCCCGAAATTCAGTAGTAGTAGCTTCAGCCTCAGTAGTGGTTGCATTGGTTCCGAATAACTGGGGGTACTTTTCTGTCATCCTATCTTCGCGTTCCCAGGTGTACACTGGGCCACGTTTGGAGTTCCAACGAACTCGAACAAGAGGGATTCTCTTGTTTTTGAGGACCTTCACATCCCGGTCCGTGATTTCTACTGGTTCCTTGACGAACTGTAACCGCTCGTCGATAGTGGGTTCCTTACAAGGAAAGATAAGGTTTTCATCGGATAGGCACTCCTGTAAGTTCGATACATGAAAGACATTGTGAACTGCCCCGAGTTCAGTTGGTAGATTCAATCTATAGGCTACCCTGCCTATTCGTTCTATGATCTAGAATGGTCCGACATACCGTGAACTTAGTTTGCCCCGTTTGCCAAAACGTACTACACCCTTCCAGGGTGAAACTTTTAGTAAAACCCGGTCCCCGACCCGAAATTCCAATGGCTTCCTACGCTGGTCCGCGTAGGCTTTCAGACGGTCGCGTGCTGCCGCCATGCGTTGTTGTATCTGTGAAATCTTTTCTGTGGCGTCCACTACAATCTCTGGACCCGTGATTTGACTATCCCCCACCTCTGCCCAACAGAGAGGTGACTGGCATTTACGCCCGTACAATGCCTCGAATGGAGCGGCTTGAATGCTGGTGTGATAACTATTATTGTACGAGAACTCCACCAAAGGGAGGTGCTTTTCCCAGCCGTTGCCGAAATCGATAACATACGCTCGAAGCGTGTCTTCTAGAGTTTGAATAGTTCGCTCAGACTGCCCATCCGTCTGAGGGTGATATACTGTGCTCATGTCTAATTCTGAGCCGAAGGATTTGTGCATCGCTTGCCAAAGCTCTGTCGTGAATCGTGCATCGCGATCCGAAATAATAGAAATGGGCACCCCGTGCCTCGAAACAACTTCCTTGAGGTAGATATCTGCGAGAGTGGAGAACTTATCCGTTTCCTTAATAGCTAAGAAGTGTGCAGACTTGGTGAGTCGATCCACGATCACCCATATTGTGTCGTTCCCACGCTGAGATCTCGGTAGGCCTGTAACAAAGTCCATGGAAATTTCTTCCCATTTCCACTGTGGTATCGTAGACTGTTGAAGTAGGCCAGCTGGTTTCTGATATTTGACCCTGACTCTCGCACAGGTCAAGCATTTTCCAACGTACGTAGCAATGTGGGCCTTCATACTAGGCCACCAATATGCAGTGCTGATGTCGTGGTACATTTTATCCGACCCTGGATGTACCGAGTAACGAGACTTGTGTGCTTCGTCTATTACGAGTTCGCGTAAACCGCCATAGAAAGGGACCCAACTCCGGCCCGTGACATAGTAGGCGCCGTCCGCCTTTTGTTCCATTTGTTGTCGTGAGCCGCGTAAGGCTTCAGCCTTGACGTTTTCGGGCTTCAGGGCTTCTGTCTGAGCAGCTCGTATCTGAGCAGGAAGGCTAGACTGAATCGTAAGCTGTAGCGCTCGCACGCGCCGTGGTAAAGTGTCCTTTCGACTAAGGGCATCCGCCACAACATTGGCTTTGCCTGGATGATACTTGATAGCGCATTCGTAATCGTTAAGTAACTCGACCCATCGTCGTTGACGCATATTCAAATCCTTCTGCTTAAGGATATGCTCGAGACTCCTGTGATCGGTGTAAATCGTGCACCTGGTACCGTACAGGTAGTGTCGCCATATCTTAAGCGCGAAAACAACAGCTCCCAGCTCTAAATCGTGCGTCGTGTAGTTGCGCTCGTGAACCTTGAGTTGACGAGAGGCGTAAGCGATAACCTTGTCGCGCTGCATTAACACACATCCCAGTCCCCGAATGGATGCATCACAATAAACCACGAAGTCGTCTGTGCCCTCTGGCAATGAGAGGATAGGTGCACTGCAAAGTCTATCCTTTAGGTGCTGAAAAGCAGTCTCCTGGGGCTCTCCCCAGCGATAGGTAACACCCTTCTGTGTCAGTAGCGTAAGTGGTTGCGTGATCTTTGAAAAGTCCCTAATAAACCGTCTGTAGTAACCTGCCAGACCCAAGAATTGACGTATTTCTGTCGGTGTACGCGGTGCAGGCCAGTTTCTGATCGAATCTACCTTGGATGGATCGACATGTATCCCATCCTTGTTCACTACGTGGCCTAAGAAGTGGACTTCACGAAGCCAGAAGTCGCATTTTGAAAACTTTGCGTACAGTTGCTCCTTTCGAATAAGTTCCAAGATAAGACGTAAGTGTTGCTCGTGCTCCTCCTGACTCTTGGAGTAGATCAGAATGTCGTCGATAAAGACAATAACGAACTTGTCAAGATAAGGTTTGCGCACCCTGTTCGTAAAGTCCGTAAATACGGCAGGTGTGTTCAACAATATCAACCCATCCATCACATCAAACATAAAATATAGTAGTTAAAATAATTCATAAAACCCAAGACATTTGATGTTCAAACCAAACTTTGTTCGAATAGCGGAAACATAATAATGAAAAACCCAAAAAGAAGTTATAAGTTCAAATATCGTTCATTGCGTCTCCCTGACCAATCATGTACACGCTGCCCCGGCGTCATGGTTTCCATTGCTTCCCCCAACACTTTCCCGTTGTCATCCCTGTTTCCATGGTCGTGGTTTTGAGTCTGATCCTGGTTTAATTGAGGGCAATCGCGTTTAAAATGACCTTCAGCCCCACACTGGAAACATCCCCCGTTTCCACGCTGTGGCTGCTGCTGTGTGCTCTGTGGAGCTGGTAGTTGCAGTTGCTGGTTCTGTGAAGGTTGAGGCAGTCGTTGTTGTTCTTGGGTTACAGGACGTGAGTTTCGACAATCCTTTGCTTCATGACCAATCTTGAGACACCGCTGGCAACGACCCCTGTTGCACTGGCCACCGTGGTGTCTGTTACATTTGTTGCACCATGGGTGAATTCCTCGATATCTTTTCTGCCCATGACTACTAGAAAACTGCTGTTTGGGGCTCTGGTAGTCATCTATCTCTTGCTGCTGCGTCAGAGGTTGGACCAAAATTAATCCCGTGCTCAGGTTTTCATCCCACTTGCGTTTGTTATCTCTAGAAGCACATGCAGTATCAGTCTTAGCTCGTTTCGGTAGTTTGTTCTGTTCTACAGCCTGGTCTGTGAGACGATGAGCCAATCGAGTGGCTTGCTGGATAGTGCCAAGGTTAGCTGTGGTCATATGATTCTGAATTTCGGGCACCAGACCCTTGAGATACAGTTCGATGCGTTTGGTGGGAGGGTCTACCATAGTAGGACAAAATGTGGCTAATTCATTCGATCTCCTCGTATAAGCTTCAATTTCAGACCCCACCATCTGTAGGTTGAGGAACTCTACCTCTAGTTTGTGGATGTCTTCACGACTACAAAACTCTTCCTTAATCAGTTCCTTGAACTCGTTCCAGGGGGTGGCATTAGCAGCTGCCAGCCCTAACATCTGAACCTGTGCTTTCCACCAGGTAAATGCAGCACCTTCGAGTGCTCCAGCAGCAAACTTTACCCTACGTGACTCAGGGCAATCATGCACCTCGAAGTCAGTTTCGAGTCTCTCGAACCAATGGAGGAGGCCTTCAACCCCCTCAGTTCCGCTGAAGGTACAAAGCTGGCAATCCTTGAGATTTTTGAAGGTGTAAACAGGGGACTGAGCGTGTTGACCTCCCGCTTGTATGGCTGCAAGTGCCGCAGCAATTCGTTCGTTAATGAGAGCCGTCAACTGGGCTTGTGTCATGTTGATATATTCGGCCATGACCTTTATGGCAAATGTAACGTAAGTGAGAATGGTTCGCGAGTAGGGCGATGACAGAAAAGTGTAAGCACATAAGTATTCTCATGCAATGACAAGTTGTGAGCAAAGTAATGTAAGCATACTACGAGCAAAGTTCTATGCAATTCTAGCATGTAGGCAATAAACATAAACCTTATTACCTAGGATGTCGAGTCTTGCACGTGGAGCGAAGCGTCGTTGTGGATCGTTGAGAGCACTGTTCTGGTTATAGTCTGGTTTTAATAAAAACGTTTTCCCATATTAAAACCAAGTTCTCTATAACCAATGGCTCTGATACCAATCTGTCACACCCCCAAAATCCACCTGCGGAGTATCACCGCTTGGGAGCGTGACTGACCAGGATCAAGCCACCAATCATATTGAACATGCATTTAATATTAAATAAAGTAAATGAAAACCATCCATTCAATACAAAAGGTGTTCAAACATTAAATCGTTTCAAAAGTGTTGCGGAAGCATAGTAAATAAACCAGTATCAATAGTTTTAAGTATCACAATAGTAAAGCGGAAGAGCCACGATCCTTGTCCACAACGACCCGCATCTCCAGTGCAAGCTCCAAGTACCTAGCGATCTGCAAGGCATGCAACAGAATGATCAACAAACTAGTTGAGCGAGTTCACATAAAGAGAATGCGTAATAGTAAGTTCATTTGTAATAGGTGGCTCTACTGGGCCGTTTGTATATTTTACTGTGGTGGGTTCCACGTTTTCCTGTGGTGGTGTTCCACGTTTTCCTGTGGTGGGGTTCCACGTTTTCCTGTGGTGGTGTTCCACGTTTTCCTGTGGTGGTGTTCCACGTTTTCCTGTGGTGGTGTTCCACGTTTTCCTGTGGTGGGGTTCCACGTTTTCCTGTGGTGGTGTTCCACGTTTTCCTGTGGTGGTGTTCCACGTTTTCCTGTGGTGGTGTTCCACGTTTTCCTGTTAGTTCGCGACCATAGTCTTTACCGACCAGGGTGTGTGCGAAGGCAATTTATCAGTTCGTTCGCGACCATAGTCTTTACCGACCAGGGTGGGTGCGAAGGCAGTTGAGTAGTTCGTAAGCATCAACAGTTTAATCGTTCGTTACAGTATCAAAGTATGCACAATTAATCATCCAACCCATTCCCACCCTGGGAACCCATGCCTTGGCTGTGTGAACTCACCTTGGTTTGCTCGGTATGCTAAGTTATGCGCTCACTAGTAATTAATCACGTCCTACTGTACGCACGTATAACAAATCAGTTCATGTTCACAATGATTCGCATGCAATATAATGTTCACGTAACAGTCAGTTTGTACATCGGCGCAACACGTACCATTTCCTAGTTACTCATCAGCTAGTGCACACAATTACAAATGTAAACATTCATCATCAAGCATGGCATGTCAAATAGTTCATGTATACATTCCATCCTTCGAAGGATGTTTATAATTGCTACTATCCTTCGATCCACTGTTAACTTTCGACACATCAGTGATCTTTCAACACTTACAAGTTTTCACAGTTATCTTTCGGACTAGTTGGTATGTTTCGTACCATCAGTCATCTTTCGACCTAAGGTATCTTTCGGTCAACTTAATTATGTTTCGGTCATATCTATCCTTCGGTCAATGCTATGTTTCGACTACAAGCATCTTTCGATCAATCAACAGTTACGTTTTCACAATCAGTTACGTTTTCACAGGAACAGCAACCCTAATCATCTGTACAGCCGTCATCATCATTACCAAAACATCAGAATCATTTAGCACATCTAATCATAACGCAATCATCCAGAAATCATTGTCTAGCATGAACCTAGTTTAAACGTATCACGAAACCGGTTAACGCACATTAACACATCATCAAACCCTATGTGAAATCTATATCGATATTCAATCGTATTCAAAATCATAATATTCAGGCATGTATCAGTTCAGGTTACATCAACAATCAAGAACACACTACACGTGAACACATACGCATATAAACGAACGATCGAATCAAATAGATTTTACTAACCGAAATGAGGGTTTGGTCGCAAGGGTCTCCTGTGGTTACTAGCTTGCCGTCACAGTTTGGAGAGCTCTAGGGTTGGGAATATGATAGAAAATGACAGCCGATACATGCTGATACGTATTTATACGTATTACAGAAATGGGCCAAGCCCATCTGAAAGACTGGGCCGAAGGATCTGGGTTCCAGTCGAAGGATATGGTCTTGGTTCGAAGGATATGTTTCGAGATCCTTCGAACCGGCAGTTGATCCTTCGAATCGAAGGATATCTTTCGGGGTCCTTCGATTGGCATAACATGTTTCGATCTAAACTAAGTGTTTTAATCATATTCTAATAATAACTTTAATACCACAGCAAGTAATCACATATGTGCAACACGACAATTCATTTCATCAAAACACAACGTGTACAATTACAAGTCCATAATCCAAACAACTAAACAGTCAAAGTCAACGCGCATTTAATGCGAAAGTGAAAGTCAGAAACTCGAGTTGTCACATATACAAGTGGGGGCTTCCCATGTTATGTGACCACTAGACTATTCGTATCATCCCTGTTCTTCGTCCGAGAACAGTAGCGTGTATAGGGTGTACGTGGGTTTCACGTACGTATCCTTTGTATCGAGGATAGTAATTAGTATATGACCACGTAGGTGTTATCCCAACCTACGGAAGAAGTAAGTAATGCGTACACGTAGGTTTTACGTGCGTGCCTGACATCCGAGGCAGTAATGGCATATGACCACGTAGGTGTTATCCCAACCTACGGAAGAAGTAAGTAATGCGTACACGTAGGTTTTACGTGCGTGCCTGACATCCGAGGCAGTAATGGCATATGACCACGTAGGTGTTATCCAACCTACGGAACCACGTAGGTGTTATCCCAACCTACGGAACCGTCCTGACATCCGAGGACCATGATAGGTGATAGTCTAGGAAAAGCGTTTGTACGTTATAAGTCAATTGAAACCTTTAACCCATTCCCACGACCCGGGAATCCCATGCCTTAGTAGGAGTGTGAACTCACCTTGGTTTGCTCGGTATGCTAAGTTAAGTGCTCACAAGAATTCAATCAAGTCCTATAGCGGGCACATATATTCAATCAGTTTAGACTCGCAACGATTAACATATGTCCTAATGTCACACAGTGCGTTTGGCAATCACATCATCATGTAGCTCAAGTAACTAATTGCATCAATACAATTAACAGGGTTAACATGCTAGCAGAACTAATATGGTTAACTGAGTTAATAAGCTTAACTCAGTTAATAGGTTAATCACAGATACGTATTAACAGAGTTATATGCGTACATAACAAGGTTGACAACCTAACATGTTAACCACCGAACAGGCTTATTTAAAAAGTCAAGACAATGTATGGCACTATTAATCATAACATTCGAGTATCAACAGTTAAACAAAATTAAGACAGTGGACATGACTTAAATACATTCGGACCACATGGCACTCCATGAAGTTCGGACCTACCCCTTTAATTTAAACTCAGATCATTCAAAGTCAAGCATTAGCATTCTCGGACTATGCATAAAACAACCCAAAGTCGGACCTCTCATAACATACAAGAACTCGGACCTCTTGCATTTCATAAACTCGGGCCATCTTTTGTTCATTAAACTCGGACACCACACTAAAGAATTAAACTCGGACCTTGTGATGGATGCTTAGAAACTCGGACATGCATTGAATAGATTAAACTCGAACCAGCATTGTATTGATTAAAGTCGGACAAGAGGGATCCATTTTAAACTCGGACAAGAGGAGGTTTATAAACTCGGACTCTAGCCCATGAATTAAACTCGGACAAGGACCTTATGGCCCTAAACTCGGACAAGTTAAACTCGGGGGGGGGGGGGGTTTTCTAAGCTTAAACTCGGACATGAGAGGTAACATTAATCTCGGACATATAGTAAAGATTAAACTCAGACTCTCAAATCAACAATTAAACTCGGACAACATTCAGGAATTAAACTCAGGCACATAATAACATGCATTCCAATACAGGAGAGAATCATATCAGTTACGTTTTTGTTAACATACGACCGTGAAAACCCTAATTCATACGTTTGCAATACACAGATCAAAGCAATGACCTCTATGTCTACCTCTCACACATCACAATCATCAATCAATTGATTATCTGACTTATAATCTTCATAACACAACAATCAATCATCAATCAAAAACACAGAATCATCATGTGAAGACTAGGGTTTACCATGAACACAAGAATCAAGAAATCAATAAACAATCGACAATTAATCACAACAATGATTAAACAATTACCTTGTGATGATCCTAGAGAAAGAGAGTAATCAAACTTGTGGTGCCTTGCCAATGATTTGATGATGATTGCTAGGAGGATTAGAGATTACAAGTACGTGCTTTGGTTTTGGTGAAAGTGATTAGTGAAAAGGGGATTAGGGTTAAGTATAATCAAGTTCACTAATGGCTCTCTACACCCCTAACTAATATAATTTACAATAGTACACCATCTCATAACTATTTCATAGTTCTACCACCAAGTTTACACATTTGACAAGTTTCACAAATAACAAACAACTATGCACAATCAAACAATCAAAACATATATAATTTCATGGCAACCAAATGTGCAAATAAACGACTAGTTAATACATGATTGTGCAATAAATACGAAAACGAATCTTGGAAATTCGAGTTGTCACACGTTTGGTCGTACGAACGCGATGTTCGCTTAATTACGACGGAATGCGCATAAGCGCGAAAAACGATCCAAATGATGCGACGAATGGATTTTCTCATGCCAAACACTAAGGCATAATATAAGGATGCTTACATAAATTTTTGGATGTCCGGATGTATTCAGAACGTAAGTTATGCGCGAAAGTGCAAACTTGTGCACTTTTTGACACTTTTAGTCCCTGAATGATCCAAAAGTTTGTTTTAGCATACCAAACACTTCAAAGCCTATTTCTAAGCTATGTAGAGGATATTTAGGGTATATTTAACTTATGGACATGTTCTGGAATGTTCGTTACAGTTCAAATTAGCATACTTTCGCAGTTTGTCAAGTTTAGTCCCTGTAAGCGAATTAACTTGTTTTTGCTATACCAAAGCCTTCAATACTTATTTCTAAGTTATGTAAAGGTTATTTAAGGTATGTTGAGTATATGTTGATGTTCCGGAGTATTTGTCGCATTAAACTGAGTACGTTTACGCACCAGTTTGCGTATAATGCTCTAGAAAGCAATGTAGAGTTTGAAATTGAACAATAATTGATATGTGCAAAACATACACATATTTATACAAGATCCCAAGTATGAAATACAATATTTCATCGGCGTGGTATTTGTTTGATGGTCGCGGTGACACAGGTGTCACAGTCTCCCCTACTTTAGGAAATTTCGTCCCGAAATTTATTCGTAGGAGTCTATTTGTGACTTTGCCAAATAACCACCAGCGATATGCAAGGCAATATCCTGTCATTTCCTTAACGGTCATTCCTCAGAAACGAATATGAACAGACGGAGTCATTTTCCTCAACGAGTATTCTTCAGAAATGGAAATGACGGAATAAGCAAACGGATGTTCATTTCCTCAATGGACAAATCGTCAGAAACGAAAATGAACTAACGGAGTCATC
Source organism: Helianthus annuus (assembly GCF_002127325.2). NCBI lineage: Eukaryota > Viridiplantae > Streptophyta > Magnoliopsida > Asterales > Asteraceae > Helianthus > Helianthus annuus. Next base: position 70,430,179 of record NC_035441.2, read on the forward strand.
TTCAACGGTTATTTCCTCAGAGTTGGAAATGAAGGATTTCACAACGGATATTCATTTCCTCAATGGATAAATCTTCAGAAATGAAAACGAACAGACGGAGTCATCTTCAACGGTTGCTTCCTCAGAGTTGGAAATGAAGGATTTCACAACGGATATTCATTTCCTCAACGGATAAATCTTCAGAAACGAAAACGAACAGACGGAGTCATCTTCAACGGTTGCTTCCTCAGAGTTGGAAATGAAGGATTTCACAACGGATATTCATTTCCTCAACGGATAAATCTTCAGAAACGAAAACGCACAGACGGAGTCATCTTCAACGGTTGCTTCCTCAGAGTTGGAAATGAAGGATTTCACAACGGATATTCATTTCCTCAACGGATAAATCTTCAGAAACAAAAACGAACAGACGGAGTCATTTTCAACGGTTGCTTCCTCAGAGTTGGAAATGAAGGATTACACAACGGATATTCATTTCCCCAACAGATAAATCGTCAGAAACGAAAATGAACTAACAGAGTCATCTTCAACGGTTGCTTCATCAGAATTGGAAATGAAGGATTACACAACGGATATTCATTTCCTCAACGGATAAATCTTCAGAAACGAAAATGAACTAACAGAGTCATCTTCAACGGTTGCTTCCTCGGAGTTGGAAATGAATAGGGTTAACTCTAGACACATGACATAACTTGCTGTGATTTCTGTGCACTAAATTCCATAATTATGTATGCATCCATAATTACGTAATCCCTTGCACAGTCCGCACAGTTTGTTTTGTAATGTTTTGGGGAAGGATATCAAACTTGTGATTAGGGTGGCTAGACTTCCATCGGTTCCTTTCAATTAGATCGACAGGGGATCTTCTTAGTTAGGCCACCAAGGAGTCCTTTCAGCTATATCATCACATGATATCCTTATCCAGATTTTTGGATGAATCTGTTTAACTAGACCACTCAAGGGTCTAATTATGAAGTAGTACTTTATAATCCGAGGGACTTAACTATAACATAGAAGTCGATTGAGGATTTTAAGTAATACCTTTGGGTATCCTACTATGAATCTCTTGTACACGGATATGTAAGATTCTACGAAGATTTGGATAACATAATTTGGATCACACAACAACACATAAGGAAACACATAAGCACATAGTCACATAATTGTTTAACTTGATTATAATTTGTTATTAACTTGTTATTGATTGAATACGGATATGGAAACCAATCGACGGGTCTCAATGTTCACTGGAATCTATCTGAGAAGATAGAAAGATCTCCCAAAATTCGATTTTTGATTTCAAGGAATTACCACATTCGAATTAAGGTATACACAATTAAGGACTTACGGGAAATCCTTTGGTACCCTATTAAGGATTTATAGTGGTACTTTGGGTATTCGTCATGTGTTGCAACATGCGCCGTGTACTTCGTTTCCTTAGAATAAACGGGTACTTAGGAATTTCGTGGAAGACGCAAGCGATTATAGAATGGGAGAATTTTGGGGTTAGTTTGTTCTTCAAGGAATACGGTTCCTTGATTGTCAGTATTTTAAGGGATATGTCGTTTATACATGCAACCACAGAAATATATTGCAACGCAAATAAAAGATTTATTTATAAACAATGATAACAACTGTTTCTTGGATCTTGACAACAGAAGAAAATAATACATAAGACGTGATTATTTCTAAACGATGTTGTCTTCTAGTCAGTCGGATGCTCATCCCTGTGCTGGATTTGCATTAGCAAGCTTTGGGCAATTTCTTCGGAAATGACCCATCTCGCCACAGTTGAAACAAGAGCCGGGTAGAAAACGGCCTTGAGCAGGATTGTTGCCAGCTTGGTTTGGCGCAGCTGCAGTTGGGCAGACTCTTGCTGTGTGGCCTAGAAGCCCACAAGTTTGGCATTTACGGCACTGTACATTGGCGTGATGATGGGGACCACATTGGTTGCACAAAGGTGCAGTTCCATTGTATGGTTTTCTAGCAGGGGGTTAAGCTGGTTGGTTGGGGACGGCTTGACCATTGTGAGCGACCACGGCGAAGTTCCGAGAAGCCTTTCGCTTCTTTGACTTCTTAGGAGATTCAGTCTGTTCATCCATGGTCTTTGATTCCTCGATTGGCTTCTTGTCACCCTTTCGAAAAAGTTTATGCTTTCTGATCTGCGATTCAGTCAAGGTTGCAGATAGCTCAATGGCTTGACGGAGTGTGGTAGGGTTGCTACCAGTGACAATGTCTTGTACCGAGTCAGGCAGGCCGTCGATGTACCTTTCGATAGCCTTGTCGAGTGGGGCGACCATAGTCGGGCAAAGTAGACTCAACTCCTCAAACCTATCAGTATATGCCCTGTGTTCGCCACTATCTTGTTTTAAATCATCAAACTCCTTCTACAACGCTCGTTGTTCATGACGAGGACAAAACTCTCTCATCATATGAGCTCTCAGTTCAGCCCATGTTTGTGCTAGAGCAACATCTGCACCACGGTCTCTCATTACCCCATTCCACCATGTAAGAGCCCTCTTCTGAAACACACTCGAAGAAAACTCGACCTTGCGATTTTCCGGACACTGCACGTGGCGAAAGGTATTCTCGATGCTCTCGAACCATTGGAGAAGCCCAGTTGCTCCCTCAGAACCACTAAACTTGAGTGGTTTAGCCGAGTTAAAGCTCTTGAAATTGCATGTACCATTGTTGTTGTTGTTGGCTTGGTTCCATTGAGCAAAGAGATTTGGGAATTGAGCAGCCATCTGCTGCGCAATAATTTCTGCCAGCTCGGCAGTTGCTATCTGGTGTTCACGTCGAGGAGGCATTCTAAAAGAGGAAAACATGAAAGGAAACAAATAAAATGGTATTGGGTAAGAATAAGATGTTACAATCACTGACCATAATCACGGTTGATGGTCACTTGTTTGAATCATGAAGCAAACAAACAACACCAAGACTGAATCAAAGCAAATAGATCCTCATAGTGTATCGCGAAGACATGCTCGCCTATAAGTGGACACTCACCCCAAGAGTTCCCAGGTAAGAGTGACTGGTCCGATTATGTGGATTTGTACGAACACTCTAACCTTAGACAGAAAACCCAGGGTACAGGCATTCACTCTTCCAGTTCGCACGTGTTCACACTAGTTAGGACCCAAAACTTTGACGGGAGTTTTGAAAATTCAAAGGGGTTCAAAACCTTATAACAGAGGGTTCAAAACCTAGTAATCAATCATCCTAGAACAGATGATTGGTTTTCAAAGCGGTTTTGAAATTTATGTTCTTGTTATGGTCGTCGCCTAAGGATAGGTGACGATATTGTTTTATGACTAAACGCAAGTAAACTCGCGTTAGGGTCCTAGGAAGGTTATAGACTAGGTCAAAGCATTACTAATAACCTAATTCCCTATAACCATTGGCTCTGATACCATCTTTTCTGTCACACCCTGACCACGTAGAACATACAAAACGTGGCGGAAACGTCGGGGAGTGTTGTAACAGAATCAATTGTTTCAAATCCATGGCAAATGAAGTTTCGTTTTATAAATCAAACATGAAAGTTTACATTGTCTAAACAAGAATCAAAGTGTACATAACATAAATTAACTAGTTCTTGTCTCGTTTTAAGTCACTAAGGCACAGGTTCGCCTAAGTATGTCTTGATAAGTCCTATGCATCATCTCCTGAAAACCATGTGAAAATAGGTACGTCAGCATAAAAATGCCTGTGAGATACATTGGTTTTGTGAAAACGGAATTCATGACTTGAGTTTGAGAAAATGTTTAGTCATGAACCTCGTATTTTGCTTTGTCTTGTAAATCATTTGAAAAACGGTAAGATCAAATGATATGTATAAATAGGAGAACAATGCATGGTTAACTGAATAACCATGTAAAAAGAGTTTGTATAAGATTTGTTGTTTGTAAATCAATGTCTTGTGAAAAGCGTGTTATTTGTATAAAATGTTCTATGTCTCAAATTGAAATGATTCAAATAACGCTACGATATGTAATACCATACAAACACTTATATATAGGAAGTACCAGCGACGTATCCACCATGCTTGTATCATATTACACATGCCTCGTTACTTAAATCACTTGCTCAAACCAAACCATCAAGATGAAATGTTTAACAACGGTAGAAATGTTTATGTATAGTCAAATGTCTATTGTCAAATGTAATTCATGTCAACGGATACAACTGGTTTACATGGTTTAATGGTTACAGACGATTCATGAAATCAAAGGGGTAAGACAGTTCACATAGTCAAATGGTTACAACGGTTCAAAATGTAGTGTAATGTGTTCATATGCTGGATGAGCATATGCAACAGATATGCAATGTGAAATAATGTACTACGTATGCACACAATGGGCGTACGTAGCATGAAATGTATTGTGGAGTACAACGGTTCAAAATGTAGTATAATGTGTTCATATGCTGGATGAGCATATGCAACAGATATGCAATGTGAAATAATGTACTACGTATGCACACAATGGGTGTACGTAGCATGAAATGTATTGTGGAGTACAACGGTTCAAAATGTAGTATAATGTGTTCATATGCTGGATGAGCATATGCAACAGATATGCAATGTGAAATAATGTACTACGTATGCACACAATGGGCGTACGTAGCATGAAATGTATTGTGGAGTACAACTGTTCAAAATGTAGTAAAATGTGTTCATATGCTGGATGAGCATATGCAACAGATATGCAATGTGAAACAATGTACTACGTATGCACACAATGGGCGTACGTAGCATGAAATGTATTGTGGAGTACAACGGTTCAAAATGTAGTATAATGTGTTCATATGCTGGATGAGCATATGCAACAGATATGCAATGTGAAACAATGTACTACGTATGCACACAATGAGCGTACGTAGCATGAAATGTATTGTGGAGTACAACAGTTCAAAATGTAGTATAAAGTGTTCATATGCTGGATGAGCATATGCAACAGATATGCAATGTGAAACAATGTACTACGTATGCACACAATGGGCGTACGTAGCATGAAATGTATTGTGGAGTACAACGGTTCAAAATGTAGTATAATGTGTTCATATGCTGGATGAGCATATGCAACAGATATGCAATGTGAAACAATGTACTACGTATGCACACAATAGGCGTACGTAGCATGAAATTTATTGTGGAGTACAACGGTTCAAAATGTAGTATAATGTGTTCATATGCTGGATGAGCATATGCAACAGATATGCAATGTGAAACAATGTACTACGTATGCACACAATAGGCGTACGTAGCATGAAATGTATTGTGGAGTACAACGGTTCAAAATGTAGTATAATGTGTTCATATGCTGGATGAGCATATGCAACAGTAATGCAATGTGAAACAATGTACTACGTATGCACACAATGGGCGTACGTAGCATGAAATGTATTGTAGAGTACAACGTTTCAAAATGTAGTGTAATGTGTTCATATGCTGGATGAGCATATGCAACAGTAATGCAATGTGAAACAATGTACTACGTATGCACACAATGGGTGTACGTAGCATGAAATGTAAAGCAATGCACTAAGTACGCACACAATGGGCATACATAGCATAAACACAATGAAATCATGTACTATATATGTACTATCGAACATAGTAGTATATGATGTGAAAACCGGAAAGCATAAAAGTAGCAAGTAGGCACATGTGTTTCACCCCAAAACAGTTTGGAAAATAGTAAAAGAGGGGTTCAATGTACTCACCTGAGATTGCTTTGGAGTTCTTGTATAATAACCAGATAATTCTAAAGATCACGGGATATCAAACGGCACCTAATAGGTAGCTATGTTAATATACCGGACCAAATCGGAAGGATCGGATAGTACGCGGGTTCATAAACCAAACGAGTATGGAGACTCGTGTAATATACCGGACCTAATCATGTTTATTCAAGCCTTACATAATTATGAACATGAAATTATAGGCACTTACTTGTAGGAATGATTATCTTCGCAGACGATGATGATGAAGCCATGATTCCCGTTAAGATGCCTTAGTCTTGATGGGATGATGAGAGAAAGTGTAGTTCTGGTGTTCTTAAAAGAGTTCTTTATATAACTATTTATCAACCATGACTGCTATCACTAATGATCTATAATTATGATCATAAATCATGGTTGGTTATAAACTCTTGGCATTCTCTCTATTAAAGGCATCTAAAGGGAAATCGCAAAGTCCTTTTAACTTATAACAATTACTTCCATCAAGTAAATGTTAGGAACTTGTAATTGTGTCATATTGGCAACGTTACTCAAATGATCCGTTAGGCCACATGAACGGGTTATTTCTAACATCAAGTTCATGGTGGATGGTTTCATCATCTTTCACATTTCTAACACTAACATACTACTAGTTCATGTTCTTGAACATGATCTAGTATGTCTAGATGATGATCCATCCCACTTTCAGTAGCAAACAACATCAAATATTCACAACTATACAAGATTCACATGATTTACCCTCATATCTTTTCTTTATCCACCTTATTCATCTTATGTTCAAGACTTTAAGTTATGTTCATTAGTGTTTCTTAATTTTTAACCATTAAATCATCTATTAACCACCATAAACAAGATCAAGATGATGATTAGAAACACTTACTACTAGCACAAGGCTAGGGAAGAAACAAGATGTAAATGTGTTGGATAAAAGAAATCTAGAGCGGTTCTTGAACTTCCAAAAGCACCGGGCTTGTTTGTATAGCTCCTTGCACCTTTGAATGTATGGAAAATGGTTTATCAAAGTTTGAAGGTGGGTGTATGATGGTGGTGGTGTTCGGCCGAGACTAAGCAAGAGAGAAAGAGAGAGTTTTGGTTGATGATGTTTAGATGAAAGAGATTGGTTATCTTGTGGGTGTATATATAATCCAAGTTCAAGCTTTAACCTTCATGTATTATGCATACTAGATATCCAACAACAATAATAAAATAATCAAGAAAACACAAGGGTGTGTCCCACCCTTGTGACCGTCAACAATGAGGGGGGGGGGTAAGGGTTGGGTGGTGATGGTTAAGTTAGGATCTAGTTGAAAACAAATGGTTTTAGCTAGTATGTTTGTGTGTTTATTAATATAAAGGGTGTTAGGGTGTTCGGGGACCCTAACTAGCTCAGAAAAGTGAAAACAATGTTTTTGACAAAATTTTTATGTTCCGGGTAAAGTCTGGTTGTTCGGTTGGATATTGATCCGTTAAAGTGCTAGTAAAGCTATAAAGTGTCGTTTATAATATTTTTAGTGACACATTAAATTTCCGACACTTTGGAAAGTGTCTAAGACTATTTTACCAAGTTTTTGCACTTTACTAGTTATGTTAAAAGCTGAATTTTTGTATGCAGTGCAGAATTTTGTAATTAAAGTATGTTTTAGGCACTTCCGGTCACTATAACTATCACCTAGTGACGCAGTTTTATGATCCTCACCTCCCTACACTCTCTACTAGTGTAGTAATCTATTCCCGGCTCATACTGGCCTCAGAAACAATGTCTGTCTAGTGCTGGCAATGTCAGCATGTGTTGATGCATGGAATGTCTGTTGAATACGTCTACATGAAGTCTTAGGTCAAGATAGGTCATCAGAGGGTCTAGATTGTTAAATTTATAAAGATATGATGTAGGTTCGCTTTTATGTACATTTGTATATAGGTTCGCTCATAGGGTCATATCAGGTTCGCTTATACGACATCTAAAGGGTTCGCTTTTGTGTCATTGTTGGACCGTTGTTTTGACCCGAAAAGTTAGCCGAGACAGTTCATCATCACATATGTGACAACTCGAATTTCCAAGATTTCTATTTCGCATTTATTGCACGTTCATTGTTTGTGTAGTTAATTATTTACACAATTTATTGCTATGGAACTTTATACGTTTTGATACAATGAATCGTATTGTGTGATTGTACATGGTTGTTTGATTAATTGTGAAAGACTTGCGAATTATGTGAACTTGGTGGTCAAACTGTGAAATGCTTGTAAGATGGTATGCTTGTGTAAAAGATATTTATTCAGGGTGTATTGAGCAATTAGTGAAAACTTAATTATACTTAACCCTAATCCTTCACTAAACCACACACACACAAAAATCAAAGCACGTAGTTCACAATTCTCTGGAAATCATCACCAAATCATTGGCAAGACATCACAAGTTTGATTCCTCTCTTTCTCTAGGATCAACACAAGGTAATTGTTAATCATTGTTTATTGATTGTTGATTTGTCATCTATTTTTGATTCTTGTAATTCTTGCAAACCCTAGTTCTTGATATAATGGTCCTGTATTTGCTGAATTGAATCTTGATTATCGTGTTATGTTAATGGTTAGTCGTAAAATCATTGTTTGATGGCAAAATATGCTTGGTAATATGAAGTTGTTAACTGTTAAAATGATTTCCTGCTATGCAAAAGTGATGAATTTAGGGTTTCTGTTCATATGAAATCAAGAATGTAACTGCTACGATCGAAATTGAATATGAACATTTGGTTGTCTGAGTTTTGAATATGTGATGATACCCGAAATTTATAACAAAGATAACTGGTCCGAGCTTTATGAATGTGTTAACTTATCCGAGTTTAAAGGGCAGCCAGGTCTGAGTTTTGGGTGCATATCCGACTTTCTTTGTAACAAGACTCATGTCCGAGTTTTGTTTGTATGAATGATGTCCGAGTATATTATGATGTTCCTTGTCCGAGTTTCCTCACATATGGACCGAGTTTAAGTGTTTACATGTTGTCCGAGTTCTATTGCTCACATATGGACCGAGTTTAAGTGTTTACATGTTGTCCGAGTTCTATTGCTTACATATGGACCGAGTTTTGGTGTTTACATGCTGTCCGAGTTTGTTGATTGTTAAGGGCTGGTTTGGTCCGACTTTAACATGTAACATGTCCGAGTTTCTTACCCTCTCCCTAGTCCGAGTTTCCTTGGCATGTGATGCCCGAGTTTTGTTTTAATGATGAAGTCCGAGTTTGGGCTTCAAGCCCCTAATCCGACTTTTAACTCCCTATCCCCTTGTCCGAGGTTTAACAATTAAAATGTGGGTGTCCGACTTTTAAAGGCTCAATTGGTCCGAGTTTCACAACCTCTCTTGTTGTCCGAGTTTCATTATAGTATGAATGTCCGAGTTTTAATTGAAAGCTATAAGTCTGAACCTTTATGATACACACCTTTCTTATTAGCACTTGTCCGAATTTTAATAAAGGATATTGATGGACCGATGTTTTGATATCCATATAGGTGGGCCGACTCTTGGGCTTGTAGCACATAATCTGATTTTCATATGTCAACCATATAGCGTGACTCTTATATATATGTATCAAATATGATCCGAAATTTAAATATAACGTACAATCCGAATATGTAAATGGTAATCATATGATCCGATTTTTATTCGTAATCACATTGTCCGACTGTTATGCATGTTAACTTGTCCGACCTTCATTGATGGGCGTTGCCCAAATATGTTAACTGTGTTAAGTGTTAACCATGTTAAGTGTGTGAGTTTTGCCAAAACGTGTTACCTTGTTAAGTATGTGAAGGTCGTTAAACACGATACTGAGTAACCTTGTTCGTATTAACCAAGAACTCTATATTATGATGCATGCTTGTAAGAAAGTGAAATAACTGCTATGTGTTACATGTCGATGTTTGCTTACACCCACTTCGAGACATACATATTGCATGTGAGTCTACAAGCTTAACTGATTGAGTGTTCATGCATAAATTAGGACTTGACTGATTACCTGTGAGCACATACTTAGCATACCGAGCAAACCAAGGGGAGTTCACACAGCCAAGGCATGGGCTTCCCAGGGTGGGAATGGGATTTGATTATTTACTGGTTCTTATCTATACTGGAACGTAGTGATGTGATTTGATGAACTATGGTACATACTTCGCTGATTGAACTACGACTAGACTAGTAACACTTATTGAACTGATCTTCGCACACCTGCCAAGGGTTGGCCGCGATATTATGACTGACTTCGCACACCTGCCTTTGGAAGGCCGCGAACTGAAATTTACTAATCTTCGCACACCTGCCTGGTAGGCCGCGATACGGATAAACCTAGTCTAGAATACACGGGATGAACATCCCCTAATATCTTCTCATACCTGCCTGGGAGGCCGCGATGGAAACTAATACGATACATGACATAACGAACGAACATACTACTACGCACACAATACTATTACTGAACTGTAAACTGTGAACTCGCTCAACTAGTTTGTTGATCCTCTGTTACATGCCTTGCAGGTCGTTAGATTCATGGAGCTTGCACAGGGAGGAGCAGGTCGTTGTGGAGCATGGATTATGTGTTGAAACTTATTGAACTTATGTTACACATTTGGGTTTTCGTACTTATGCTTCCGCTATACTTTGAAACTAAGATTATGTTTTGAACACCTATCGTATTGAATGATTGGTTTACATTTATTATACTTGATAGTAATTACATGTTCGATATGATTGGTGGCTTGATCCTGGTCAGTCACGCTCCCAAGCGGTGATACTCCGCAGGTGGATTTTGGGGGTGTGACAGATTGGTATCAGAGCCATTGGTTATAGAGAACTTGGTTTTAATATGGGAAAACGATTTTATTAAAACCAGACTATAACCAGAACAGTGCTCTCAACGATCCACAACGACGCTTCGCTCCACGTGCAAGACTCGACATCCTAGGTAATAAGGTTTATGTTTATTGCCTACATGCTAGAATTTGCATAGAACTTTGCTCGTAGTATGCTTACATTACTTTGCTCACTACTTGTTATTGCTTAAGAACACTTACGTGCTTACACTCTTCTGTCATCGCACTATTCGCGAACCGTTCTCACTTATGTTGCCTTTGATGTGAAGATCAATGGCCGGACGAATTAACATGACTCAAGCCCAGCTAGAGGCTCTCGTTCAAGCTCAAGTTGCTGCGACACTTGCAGCTGCTCAAGCAGGTCAACACGCGCAACAACCTGTCTGCACTTTCAAGAACTTCATGGACTGTCGTCCAAGCTCATTCAGTGGCACCGAGGGGGCAGTGGGACTCCTCCATTGGTTCGAGAAGCTAGAATCTGTGTTCGAAATGTGTGAATGCCCTGAGGCTCGCAGGGTCAAGTACGCCACTGGCACTCTGGAAGCAATCGCGTTGACTTGGTGGAACGCGCAAGTACAGATCCTAGGGTTGGCAGCTGCTAACGCCACCCCTTGGAATGACTTCAAGGAATTGATCAAAAGGGAGTACTGCACTCGTGAAGACATTCACAAGTTGGAAGATGAACTGTATCACTTGAAAATGGTTGGGTCAGAGATTGAAGCTTATACCAAACGGTCGAATGAACTGGCCGTGCTATGCCCAACTATGGTGGACCCTCCAGTGAAACGTATTGAATTGTATCTCAAGGGTTTGGCGCCAGAGATCCAGAGCCATGTGACATCGGCTAACCTTGATAATATCCAGGCTATTCAGCGCCTTGCTCATCGTATTACAGATCAGGCAGTGGACCAGAACAGACTGCCAAAGCGTGTCAAGGCTACCACTACTGCTGTCACCACTTCTACTACTCCCAGTGACAACAAGAGGAAATGGGAGGGAGATTCCAGCAAGGGATCAGTTTCTGTTCAGTCTCAGCAGCGCAAGACAAATGACTACCAGAATTCGAGTCAGCAATCATCTGGCAGTTAGGGGCAGGGTGGATATCGGGGAATTCACCCACTGTGTAATAAGTGCAACAGACACCACAGCGGAAGATGTCGCAGGGAACGTTGTCAAAGATGCCTCAAGATGGGTCATGAGGCTAAGGATTGTAGAAGCTCTCGACCTGCAAACCAGGATCAGCAACTTCCGCCACCAGTTCCTCAAAACCCACAGCAGCAGCAACCACAGCGTGGAAACCGGGGATGTTTCCAGTGTGGGGCAGAAGGTCATTACAAACGCGATTGTCCCCAGTTGAACCAGAATCTGAACTACAACAATAACCAGGGCAACGGGAACAACAACAACAACGGGGGAAACAACAACAACAATGGCAACGAGGCAAGAGGTCGAGTTTTCGTGTTAGGGCGAGGAGACGCAATGAACGATATTTGAACTTATAACTTATTTTGGGTTTTCATTATTATGTTTCTGCTACTCAAACAAAGTTTGGTTTGAACATCAATTCTATTGGGTTTTATGAATTATTTTAACTACTATACTTTATGTTTGATATGATGGATGGTTTGATATTATTGAGCGCACCTGCCGTATTTATGGACCTTACGAACAGGGTGTGCAAACCCTATCTTGACAAGTTCGTCATTGTCTTCATCGACGACATTCTGATCTACTCCAGGAGTCAGGAGGAACACGAGCAGCACTTACGTCTTATTTTGGAACTCCTTCGAAAGGAGCAATTGTACGCAAAATTTTCTAAATGCGACTTCTGGCTTCGTGAAGTCCACTTCTTAGGCCATGTGGTGAACAGGGATGGGATTCATGTCGATCCATCCAAGGTAGATTCGATACGGAACTGGCCTGCACCGCGTACACCGACGGAAATACGCCAATTCTTGGGTTTGGCGGGGTATTGCAGACGATTCATTAAAGACTTTTCGAAGATCGCGCAGCCGCTTACTATGCTGACACAGAAAGGTGTCACCTACCGTTGGGGAGATTCCCAAGAAACCGCTTTTCAATACCTAAAGGATAGGCTTTGCAGCACACCTATTCTCTCGTTGCCGGAGGGCACGGAAGACTTCGTGGTTTATTGTGACGCATCGATACAGGGTCTTGGTTGCGTATTGATGCAACGGGATAAGGTTATTGCTTACGCTTCGCGGCAACTCAAGATTCATGAACGGAACTACACGACGCACGATTTAGAGCTGGGAGCTGTTGTTTTCGCGCTTAAGATATGGCGGCACTACCTGTACGGTACCAGGTGCACGATTTACACCGATCACAGGAGTCTCGAGCATATTCTTAAGCAAAAGGATTTGAACATGCGTCAACGGAGATGGGTTGAACTACTGAACGACTACGAATGCGCCATCAAGTACCATCCAGGCAAGGCCAACGTTGTGGCTGACGCCCTCAGTCGGAAAGACACTCTACCTAAGCGCGTGCGAGCGCTACAGCTTACTATTCAGTCCAGTCTTCCTGCACAGATACGAGCTGCTCAGTTAGAAGCATTGAAACCCGAAAACGTCATGGCTGAAGCCTTACGCGGTTCAAGGCAACGAACGGAACAAAAGGAAGACGGCGCCTACTATGTAACGGGGCGTATTTGGGTCCCACTCTATGGCGGTTTACGAGAGCTTGTGATGGGCGAAGCACACAAGTCTCGCTACTCGGTACATCCAGGGTCAGATAAAATGTACCATGATATCAAAACAACATACTGGTGGCCAAGTATGAAAGCTCACATCGCCACCTACGTCGGCAAGTGCTTGACCTGTGCGAGGGTCAAGGTTGAATATCAGAAACCAGCGGGACTACTTCAGCAGCCTAGAATACCACAGTGGAAATGGGAAGAAATTTCCATGGATTTTGTTACAGGCCTACCTAGATCTCAGCGTGGGAACGATACGATATGGGTGATCGTGGATCGACTCACCAAGTCTGCACATTTCCTAGCAATAAAGGAAACGGATAAGTTTTCCACTCTCGCAGACATTTATCTTAAAGAAGTTGTTTCAAGGCACGGGGTGCCCACCTCCATTATTTCGGATCGGGATGCACGATTCACGTCAAAGCTATGGCAAGCGATGCACAAATCCTTTGGCTCACGATTAGACATGAGCACAGCGTACCATCCTCAGTCGGACGGGCAGTCTGAGCGAACAATCCAAACTCTTGAAGACATGCTTCGAGCATGTGTTATCGATTTCGGCAACGGCTGGGAAAAGCATCTCCCGTTAGTGGAGTTTTCGTATAATAACAGTTATCACACCAGCATACAAGCCGCTCCATTCGAGGCATTGTACGGACGTAAATGCCGGTCACCTCTCTGTTGGGCAGAGGTGGGGGATAGTCAGATTACGGGTCCAGAGATTGTAGTGGACGCCACAGAAAAGATTGCGCAGATACGACAACGCATGGCGGCAGCATGCGACCGTCAGAAAGCCTACGCGGATAAGCGTAAGAAGCCATTGGAATTTCAGGTCGGGGACCGGGTCTTATTAAAAGTCTCACCCTGGAAGGGTGTGGTTAGTTTTGGTAAAAGAGGCAAACTCAATCCACGGTATGTTGGACCGTTCGAAATCACTGAAAGAATAGGCCAAGTAGCCTACAGACTTAACCTACCAGCTGAACTCGGTGCAGTTCACAATGTATTTCACGTGTCGAATCTGAAGAAGTGCCTGTCAGATGAGACCCTCATAATTCCTTTTAAGGAACTCACTATCGACGAGCGGTTGCAGTTCGTCGAGGAGCCAGTTGAAATCACGGACCGGGATGTTAAGGTCCTCAAACACAAGAGAATCCCTCTTGTTCGAGTTCGTTGGAACTCCCGACGTGGCCCAGAGTACACCTGGGAATGCGAAGACCAAATGAAAGAAAAGTACCCCCAGTTATTCGAAACCAATGCAACCACTACTGAGGCTGAAGCTACTACTACTGAATTTCGGGACGAAATTCCAAATCAACGGGGGGATGATGTGACACCCCAGGAAAACCAGTGAACGATATAACTTATCTAGCTTCCTCAGTGAGTGCGTACCAAATTTCGGGACGAAATTTCTTTTAAGTTGGGGATAATGTGACAACTCGAATTTCCAAGATTTCTATTTCGCATTTATTGCACGTTCATTGTTTGTGTAGTTAATTATTTACACAATTTATTGCTATGGAACTTTATACGTTTTGATACAATGAATCGTATTGTGTGATTGTACATGGTTGTTTGATTAATTGTGAAAGACTTGCGAATTATGTGAACTTGGTGGTCAAACTGTGAAATGCTTGTAAGATGGTATGCTTGTGTAAAAGATAATTATTCAGGGTGTATTGAGCAATTAGTGAAAACTTAATTATACTTAACCCTAATCCTTCACTAAACCACACACACACAAAAATCCAAGCACGTAGTTCACAATTCTCTGGAAATCATCACCAAATCATTGGCAAGACATCACAAGTTTGATTCCTCTCTTTCTCTAGGATCAACACAAGGTAATTGTTAATCATTGTTTATTGATTGTTGATTTGTCATCTATTTTTGATTCTTGTAATTCTTGCAAACCCTAGTTCTTGATATAATGGTCCTGTATTTGCTGAATTGAATCTTGATTATCGTGTTATGTTAATGGTTAGTCGTAAAATCATTGTTTGATGGCAAAATATGCTTGGTAATATGAAGTTGTTAACTGTTAAAATGATTTCCTGCTATGCAAAAGTGATGAATTTAGGGTTTCTGTTCGTATGAAATCAAGAATGTAACTGCTACGATCGAAATTGAATATGAACATTTGGTTGTCTGAGTTTTGAATATGTGATGATACCCGAGTTTATAACAAAGATAACTGATCCGAGCTTTATGAATGTGTTAACTTATCCGAGTTTAAAGGGCAGCCAGGTCTGAGTTTTGGGTGCATATCCGACTTTCTTTGTAACAAGACTCATGTCCGAGTTTTGTTTGTATGAATGATGTCCGAGTATATTATGATGTTCCTTGTCCGAGTTTCCTCACATATGGACCGAGTTTAAGTGTTTACATGTTGTCCGAGTTCTATTGCTCACATATGGACCGAGTTTAAGTGTTTACATGTTGTCCGAGTTCTATTGCTCACATATGGACCGAGTTTTGGTGTTTACATGCTGTCCGAGTTTGTTGATTGTTAAGGGCTGGTTTGGTCCGACTTTAACATGTAACATGTCCGAGTTTCTTACCCTCTCCCTAGTCCGAGTTTCCTTGGCATGTGATGCCCGAGTTTTGTTTTAATGATGAAGTCCGAGTTTGGGCTTCAAGCCCCTAATCCGACTTTTAACTCCCTATCCCCTTGTCCGAGGTTTAACAATTAAAATGTGGGTGTCCGACTTTTAAAGGCTCAATTGGTCCGAGTTTCACAACCTCTCTTTTGTCCGAGTTTCATTATAGTATGAATGTCCGAGTTTTAATTGAAAGCTATAAGTCTGAACCTTTATGATACACACCTTTCTTATTAGCACTTGTCCGAATTTTAATAAAGGATATTGATGGACCGATGTTTTGATATCCATATAGGTGGGCCGACTCTTGGGCTTGTAGCACATAATCTGATTTTCATATGTCAACCATATAGCGTGACTCTTATATATATGTATCAAATATGATCCGAAATTTAAATATAACGTACAATCCGAATATGTAAATGGTAATCATATGATCCGATTTTTATTCGTAATCACATTGTCCGACTGTTATGCATGTTAACTTGTCCGACCTTCATTGATGTGCGTTGCCCGAATATGTTAACTGTGTTAAGTGTTAACCACGTTAAGTGTGTGAGTTTTGCCAAAACGTGTTACCTTGTTAAGTATGTGAAGGTCGTTAAACACGATACTGAGTAACCTTGTTCGTATTAACCAAGAACTCTATATTATGATGCATGCTTGTAAGAAAGTGAAATAACTGCTATGTGTTACATGTCGATGTTTGCTTACACCCACTTCGAGACATACATATTGCATGTGAGTCTACAAGCTTAACTGATTGAGTGTTCATGCATAAATTAGGACTTGACTGATTACCTGTGAGCACATACTTAGCATACCGAGCAAACCAAGGTGAGTTCACACAGCCAAGGCATGGGGTTCCCAGGGTGGGAATGGGATTTGATTATTTACTGGTTCTTATCTATACTGGAACGTAGTGATGTGATTTGATGAACTATGGTACATACTTCGCTGATTGAACTACGACTAGACTAGTAACACTTATTGAACTGATCTTCGCACACCTGCCAAGGGTTGGCCGCGATATTATGACTGACTTCGCACACCTGCCTTTGGAAGGCCGCGAACTGAAATTTACTAATCTTCACACACCTGCCTGTTAGGCCGCGATACGGATAAACCTAGTCTAGAATACACGGGATGAACATCCCCTAATATCTTCGCATACCTGCCTGGGAGGCCGCGATGGAAACTAATACGATACATGACATAACGAACGAACATACTACTACGCACACAATACTATTACTGAACTGTAAACTGTGAACTCGCTCAACTAGTTTGTTGATCCTCTGTTACATGCCTTGCAGGTCGTTAGATTCATGGAGCTTGCACAGGGAGGAGCAGGTCGTTGTGGAGCATGGATTATGTGTTGAAACTTATTGAACTTATGTTACACATTTGGGTTTTCGTACTTATGCTTCCGCTATACTTTGAAACTAAGATTATGTTTTGAACACCTATCGTATTGAATGATTGGTTTACATTTATTATACTTGATAGTAATTACATGTTCGATATGATTGGTGGCTTGATCCTGGTCAGTCACGCTCCCAAGCGGTGATACTCCGCAGGTGGATTTTGGGGGTGTGACAACATATAAAGGCGGAATCAGTATATATGACGTTACAACAGCTTGTCCTTTCAATTCCACTGCTTTTATTGCTTTCTAAGTAAATTTTGTCAGAGTTTCGCTCCAAAGCACATACACCATTACTAGATCCGCTCAAATGACACGACTATATGTAGGCATCAGTGGTTCGCTCATATGGACACCATATGAGCGGACCTCATAAGCGAACCTCCTAAATGCACTATAAGCGAACCTGACTAACCCTATCGCGGACCTACTTCTATTTTGTACATAAAAGCGAACCTACAACATTCAAACATGATTTTGACTATCTAGACCCTCTGTTGACCTATCTTGACCTAAGACTTCACGTAGACGTAATCAACAGACATCCCATGCATCAACAGACTCCCCCTTGGATGTTGACGTAGTCTTTACCAGTCTTCAGATCCTGAGTCTTCGGTCTTGGTCTTTTCTCCAACTCTGTCTTCTCCTCATAAGCATTCTTCACAGGTTTCAGAATTAACACCTGGCTCTAACTTTCATCTTCCCTTTAGCAGTTGATCCAGACTCCCCCTTTCACAGACTCCCTCTCTCAGTATGCTGGGATCTGAGATATCTGGTTCAAGCTTTGACAATTTGCCTCCGTTGGGAAAATGAAGTCTCCAAACCTGTTACTCAACCAATAACATTACGATCTATCTTTTCTAACAATAACTACAAATTCAATCAGTTTTAGAAATCCACTCAAGTCTTCAAGTTCAAGTTAATGACCCTGATCACTTGATTAATCTACCAAGTTCAATTTAATGACCCTGGTTGATCATTTGACGAATCAAACTGATTTAGTAAAAATATTTTTAACTTTTTCTGAAAATAACAAGTATCAAGTTAATGAACTTGTTTGTGACTTAGAAAACAAACAAACTTCCAACAATGTAAGCTCTCCTCATTCTTCAGCTCAGAATCTCCTGCATCTGCTTCATCTTCCTAGAATCCGACAGTCAACTTTCCGCTCCGGTTTGTCTAAAATAAAGCAGAAATAAAATCTTTTTGGATTTTTAACGTGATCTAAACTAAGAAATGAAATAACAAAAACCTTAAATTGCAGAAAGTAAACTACATACAAGTTTATTTTTGGCGAGCGTGTCAGGGAATCATATCAGCTTTTCAGACAGATTACAAGTACCGTTAAGCTACATTTCATACTCAGACTTAAACAATTCACCTCGATTGTCGATATACTGATCCATCTTAAATTCTCACACAAACTTCAATCTATTCAGGATACAGTTTAAGTTTCTTAAGAACTTAGTTCAATTCATGTGTCCTACCTCTTGAATATACTCCGTATCCAGAATCCCAGATATTCAGTCTTACAGGTGAGTATACCACAGATGATATCTGTAAGGGGTTAGGTGCGAAACCGTGAGAGCTCAGGTCAGAACTTCCGTTCAGCAGAGAGATGACGGCTCGACTTTTGGTGTGTCCCCTTTAGAGGATCTTTTAGCATTACAACAGCAGCGACTATCAATTTTATTGTTTCATCAGCTTGCTGAGGGCGATGCTATGTTTCAAACATTTTGCAGAAAGTATTATTCGGGGACTAGGTCAGTACTTCCATACAGCAGAAGTCCCGGAATAATACCCCAGATATCACTGAGTATAAAGACCTAGTATCTCAGAATATGGGACCTTTCAAACGAGATTTCAGGGGTTACCTATATATCCAAGTAGTGTTCCCCATGAATTTCACAAGTTTGAAATTTTAGGTTTATATCCTGAATAAATCTACTAAATGTATGAAAACCTATCAACACATCGTTAGTAAGACTGTTTAACTCATTTTATCTTTCCAAATCTTTAGCATACTGTAATTGTCTAGCTGATGTACTATCATTTTCCCAATATACACAAGCTCTTTTTCAATTTTTATCATGTTTTTGGGTTTTTCATTTTTTACTGTTTTTTGTATTTTTATGAAAATAAACTATGTACAACTATCTATCTCTCCCTAAATACCAAAACACGTAAAAAATCGACAAACAATCGCAGATTGTTTCTCGTCTTCATCCGCAACAGTACTCTCATCAACGCTCACAATTCCATCCGACACCGAAAGCAATTTCAAACCATTAAGTTTTAACAAATATTGAAACCGATTTTTATCAAAAGCCTTGGTATGCAAATCAGCTTTTTGTTCGTCAGCGTGGATTTTCTCAATTCGTATCAACTTTTTTTCGAAGCAATCGCGAATAAAGTGATGACGAATTTCTATATGTTTAGTTTTAGCGTGATGTACTGGATTTTTAGTTATATTTATTGCGGCCTCATTATCAACAAACAGAGGTGTGTTAAGAAACTGCAAACCGTAGTCGCGCATCTGTTGCTGTATCCACAGGATCTGAGAGCAGCAACTGCTAGCAGAAACATACTCCGCTTCACATGTAGATAGCGCCACAGATGTTTGTTTCTTACACTGCCAGGTAACCAATCTGGAACCAAAGAACTGGCATCCTACAGTTTTTGATTTCGCGTTGACTTTGCAGCATCCGAAATCCGAATCGAAATACCCTTCGAGCGTAAAATCGCCTTTCCTAGGATACGATAACCCCAATGACGGAGTACCTTTCAGGTAACGTAATATCCTCTTGACAATAATCATGTGCGATGCTCTCGGGTTAGACTGAAATCTTGCTGTGAGGCACGTTGGGTACATGATGTCAGGACGTGAAGCAGTCAGATACATCAAAGAACCTATCATGGAACGGTAGAACGTTTCATCAGCCCTGTCTCCGGTGAGATCTGGGTGAATCCCATGATTAGTCGCAAGTGGGGTAGCGGCTGGAGTAGAACTTGACATTCCAAATTTCTCTAGAATATCATGCACGTACTTCGTTTGATGAATGAAAATTCCCTCAGGTAGTTGTTCAACTTGTAGACCCAGAAAGAATTTCATCTCCCCCATTGATGACATTTCGAATTTCTGCTTCATCACCTGTTCGAAATCTTTACACAATTTCTCATTCGTTGACCCAAAAATTATATCGTCCACATGTTGGACCGTTCCGGTGACCTTAAATGTCAGTAGAAGTAGTTCATCTCAGTTTACAAAGGCGGAATCAAAGTAAACCGAGTCAAAAACAGCTTAATCCTTTCAATTCTTCTTTCTATTACTGATTGTGAGCTTTTTTACAGAGATTTTTATAGAAAGCCGGCAGCACCTTGGCTCACACACACAAACATCTATCTCTGTCCGTTTGAAGCAACCAGCCATTTTGTAGACACATACCCATCCGTTTGAATCATGTTCAAACGACTAGCCTTCAAACGGCCAGGGTTCAAACAACCAGAACCAGTTCAAACGGTCAGGACCCTTTTAAACGGACAGGCATCCTAAAACCTATACAAACTCTAATTTAATCATGTTTGAACACTTGTTTAGCCTATCTAGACACAAGACTTAATAAGACGTAGTCAGCAGACATTTCATGCACCAACAGACTCCCCCTTGGATGTTGACATAGTCTTCAGCGCCTGAGTCTTTAGTCTTGGTCTTTTCACAACTTTGTCTCTTCATTGTAACAACTTAATCTTCACAGGTTCAAAATCTTTTCCGAGCTCCATCTTCAGACTTCCCTTTTGCTGTTGATCCAGACTCCCCCTTTCACAGACTCCCCCTCTCAGTATGCTGGGATCTGAGGTCTTGTTCTGGTTCAAGCTTTGACAATTAACTTCCGTGGGAATGATGAAGTCTCCAATCCTGTTACTCAACCAATAACATTAGACTTTATCTTTTCAAACAATAAACTCAAATTCAATCAGATCTAGAAATCCACTCAAGTATTCAAGTTCAAATTAATGACCCTGATTACTCGATTTATCTACCAAGTTCAATTTAATGACCCTGGTTGATCTTTTGACGAATCCAACTTTCTAAAAATAACAAGTATCAAGTTAATGAACTTGTTTTTGTCTTTGAAACAATTCAATCTTCCAACAATGTAAGCTCTCCTCATTCTTCAGCTCAGAATCTCCTGAATCTGCTTCATCTTTCTAGAATCCGACAATCAACTTTCCACTCTGGTTTATCTAAAATAAAGCAGAAATAAAATCTTTTTGGATTTTAATGTGTTCTAAACTAAGAAATGAAATAACAGAAAACTTAAATTGTAGAAAGTAAACTATTTACAAATTTATTTTTGGCGAGCGTGTCAGGGAATCATATCAGCTTTTCAGACAAATTACTAGTACCGTTAAGCTACATTACATACTCAGACTTAAACAATTCACCTCGATTGTCGATATACAGATCCATTTTAAATTCTCACACAAACTTCAACCTATTCAGGATACCATTTAAGTGTCTTAAGAACTCAGTTCAATTCATGTGTCCCACCTCTTGAATATACTCCCGTATCCAGAATCCCAATATTCAGTCTTACAGGCAAGAATACTACAATGATGTCTGTGCATAAATTAGGGGTTAAATGCGAGAACTGAGGGATCTCAGGTCAGAACTTCTGTTCAGCAGAGAGATATCAGTTTCGACTTTGTAGTATGTCCCCTTTAGAGGATCTTTTCAGCTACAACAGATGATTATCAATTTTATTGTCTAATCAGCTGAGGGCTTTATGCTATATTTCAAGCATTTGGATAAAGTATTAGCCAGGGACTAGGTCAGAACTACCGTTCAGCAGAAGTCCCGGAATAATACCCTAGACATCATAGAGTATAACCACCTAGTATATCAGAATACGAGACCTTTCAAACGAGATTTCAGGGGTCACCTATATATCCAAGTAGTGTTCCCCACAAATTTCACAAGTTTGAAATTTTAGGTTTATATCCCGAATAAATTTACTAAATGTACGAAAATCTATCGGCACATCGTTAGTGAGACTGTTTAACTCATTTTGTCTTTCCAAATCTTTAGCATACTGTAATTTTCTAGCTGATGTACTATCATTTTCCCTATATACACAAGCTCTTTTTCAGATTTTATCATGTTTTTGTATTTTTCATTTTTTACTGTTTTTGTATTTTCTGAAAGTAGAACTATGTACAACTAACTATCTCCCCCTAAATACCAAAACACGTAAAAAAGCGACAAACCATTGCAGATTGTTTCTCGTCTTCATCCGCAACAGTTCTTTCATCAACGCTCACAATTCCATCCGTCACCGAAAGCAATTTCATACCATTAAGTTTTAACAAATATTGAAACCGTTTTTTATCAAAAGCTTTGGTATGCAAATCAGCTTTTTGTTCGTCAGTGTGGATTTTGTCAATTCGTATCAACTATTTCTCGAAGCAATCGCGAATAAAGTGATGACGAATTTCTATATGTTTAGTTTTAGCGTGATGTACTGGATTTTTAGTAATGTTAATTGCGGCCTCATTATCAACAAACAGAGATGTGTTAAGAAACTGCAAACCATAGTCGCGCATCTGTTGCTGTATCCACAGGATCTGAGAGCAGCAACTGCTAGCAGAAACATACTACGCTTCACATGTAGATAGTGCCACAGATGTTTGTTTCTTACACTGCCAGGTAACCAATCTCGGACCAAAGAACTGGCATCTTGCAGTTGTTGATTTCGCGTTGACTTTGCAGCATCCGAAATCCGAATCGGAATACCCTTCGAGCGTAAAATCGCCTTTCCTAGGATACCATAACCCCAATGACGGAGTACCTTTCAGGTAACGTAATATCCTCTTGACAATAATCATGTGCGATGCTCTCGGGTTAGACTGAAATCTTGCTGCGAGGCACGTTGGGTACATAATATCAGGACGTGAAGCAGTCAGATACATCAAAGAACCTATCATGGAACGGTAAAACGTTTCATCAGCCCTGTCTCCGGTGAGATCTGGGTGAATCCCATGATTAGTCGCAAGTGGGGTAGCAGCTGGAGTAGAACTTGACATTCCAAATTTCTCTAGAATATCATGCACGTACTTCGTTTGATGAATGAAAATTCCCTCAGGAAGTTGTTCAACTTGTAGACCCAGAAAGAATTTCATCTCCCCCATTGATGACATTTCGAATTTCTGCTTCATCACCTGTTCGAAATCTTTACACAATTTCTCATTTGTAGACCCAAAAATTATATCTTCCACATAAATTTGTACTATCAGAAGATGACCATCAACGATTTTAGTGAAGAGAGTGGCATCCACTTTTCCACGTATAAACTGGTTAGCGAGTAGGTGTTGAGACAAAGTCTCGTACCAGGCTCTCGGCGCCTGATGTAAACCATACAACGCTTTCTCCAGCAGATAAACTTTTTTCTTGTGGATTGGGTCAGTAAAGCCCGGCGGCTGACCAACATAAACCTCCTCTTTGACTTTCCCATAAAGAAACGCTGACTTTACATCCAACTGATATACTTTGAAATTCTTCCAAGACGCAAATGCTAGGAAAATTCTGATAGCCTCTAGTCGAGCTACGGGAGCATAGACTTCGGTAAAATCAATCCCCTCCTGTTGACTAAAGCCCTGAACAACAAGTCGAGCTTTGTTCCTTACAACCACTCCTCTGTCGTCCCTCTTACATTTGAAAACCCATTTTGTATTGATTTTCCTTTGACCATTCGGCAACTCCACTAATTTCCATACTCCCAGCTTTTCAAACTGACTTAACTCTTCTTGCATCGCTATGACCCAAGAGTCTTCAGTAAGCGCCTCTTTGTAAGTTCTCGGTTCAACCTGCGAGATAGAACAACTTAATGAAAATTCAGTTTGTAAAGGTGCTACTGTAGAATAAAAACATGTTAAGCCTTGGTCAATTTGACGTCTCGTGCGAACGCCCGATTGCAATTCTCCTATGATTAACTCCTCTGGATGATAAGAAAGAGTTCGCGGCATCACTTCGCTTGTAACATCTACATTTCCCTCCAGATTAGTAACATTCTGCTCTGCATCTTGTTCACTAACTTGGTTTGTTTGACTTGACAACTGGATCTGCTCCCCCTCAAGATCTGAATCACCATGGTCAAATACTGGCATGTTATCAGCTTCTTCATCATCATTCACCTCCGACTGATTACCAGGAGCAACTTCATCATCATGTTCACCAGCATTACTAGGACCAGCTTCATTGTCATTTGAAGTTTCCAGAGGTCTTCTAGAATACTCCGCTGGGAACCTGAGCTGCGACTCATACTCTCGCAAAATATCCAGCTCATCAAAGAAATCTTCTTCTTCCTCTGATTCTTCTCTCATGTCAAATGAATCCCAAAGTTTGTCATAATGATATGCCATGAATCACCAGGATTCTGTGGCGGCATAGTGTACCCCTGACATTCAACATTCGCTGCATCAATAATCCGCTTCTCGCTTGGAACAAAGACACGCCGTGTAGGACTTGAATATCCAACAAAGATTCCCTCAATGCTCTTTGAACCAAACTTGCCATTAGGCTCTATCACCGTACAGGGTGACCCGAACGGTTCTAGATACTTCAAATTCGGCTTACGTTTATTGAGTAGCTCAAAACACGTCTTGTTGAACTTCTTCACAGTAAGAACTCTGTTGAGAGTATAGCATGCAGCAGAAACAGCTTCAGCCCATAAATTAATTGGTAACTTAGAGTCTGCAAGCATCGTTCTGGCTGTCTCAATTAGCGTCCGGTTTTTGCGTTCTGCAACTCCATTTTGCTGCGGAGTGTACGGAGCACTAAACTCATGCAGTATACCTCGTTCGTCACAAAATTCTTCCATCTTACTGTTTTTGAACTCAGTACCATTATCACTGCGAATTCTACAGATTGGCCTCTGGTACAGATTCTCAATTCTTTTAAACAATGCCATCAAGTTGTCAAACGTTTCGTCTTTCGATTTCAAGAATGAAACCCACGAAAATCTGGAATAATCATCAGTCATGACTAAGCAATATGAATCTCCTGTTATACTCTTGACATTCACTGGACCAAACAAATCCATGTGAAGTCGTTCCAATGGTCTTGAAACTGAATTGACTTGCTTTGTAGGGTGTGACTTTTTCTTCCGTTTGCCTTTGACACAACTTATGCACTCCCCTTCCAGATGAAAACCTTTGACATGCACTCCTGTGACCAAATCGTTATGCACCAAGTGATTCTTTCTCCGTTGCTCTGGACACAAAACAATGAGCCTGACCCGTGGTTGTAGTAGCGACGCTCATGTCCAACACGTACAGATCATTGACTCTTGGTGCCCTCATGATGATCCACTCTTCAGGTATCACAAATCCCGGTTTCAAGATCAAACATTCTTTGTCAGTGAAATGAGTAGTATACATCCTGTCACAGATCTGGGAGATACTCAGCAGGTTGTTCTCCAACTCAGCGATGTAGTTAACCCTCTCAAACGTTATGACTCCATTCGACAACGTTCCTTCACCTATGATCCTTCCTCCTTGATTACCCGCAAAACCCACGTAACCACCATTAATGTTATTCACATCATACAGCAACGTGGTCTTCCCTGTCAAACGCCTTGACGCTCCACTATCCATTATCCACCTGGATACAAGTTTTGGAAGATCCTGCACATAACAAATCATCACTTAAACAACTTTAAGAAAAATGCTGATTCATGCTTCGCGATCCAGGAAGCTCCGGCAATTCAAACTGTTTAGTCAAACATGGTGTCCACCCAGGCTTCATCAGCCTTAGGTGTAACCTTGACTCTCGCAATTTGAACTTTGAAATTTTCAGCCTTGAGAGGTGGAAAATTTGCATCATAATCAACCGTAATTGATTCGTCAGCCTTTTTCACCTCAGAAGTTAAAACTTTCTTCTCAACTTTTGATTCAATTTTAGGTTTCCACACCTGTTGAGTTAACGCAACCCATTTGTAAACCGTGTCATTTTTAGTTACCAAGTTCTTTACGGGTTCATTTTTCACTTTGATGTTATCAGTTTTAACATTCTTCTTCTCAACAAACATCGGTGTTTTACCCTTCACATCAACCTTCTTTTGTTGAACTTTCACAGCTTCAGTCTTAGGCTTCACATAAGTACACTTTCGTGCAATATGACCAACCTTTTCACACCTAAAACAAGTACGAGTATCAGCTACTCGACTCGTGCCTTCAGACTGAGCCTGTGAAGCTCTCTTCTCAAAAAATTCTTTGTTAGATTTTGAAAAAATTTCTTTTTCTTCATCAGTAAGTGAACTTGAACTGTTCACAAACTTTTTCTTTTCGACAAACCTCTTGTTTGGAACATTCTTTTTCTGATACGGTTTACCCCCCTGATAACCACCCGACCAGTTATTTCTGTTGTTATTGTAAAAACGTGGTGGATTAACAGATTTCTTGTTATAAACCCTATCTTTCTTTCGACTCAAATTATTCACTGCTGACAACTCGACTTCAACTAGTTTGAAAACATTTATCAATTTGTTCAACTTTACATTCTCTATCGGAAACTCAGAATCCGAAAACAACTTATCTGAACCCATCATCTTGTACATGACAAGGTTTGATTCTTCATCTATGTTGTTCTTGGACTTTTGTTTCGGAATGTATTTATCCAAGAAACACCCATCCTCCTCAGAAGTGTCACAATCTGGTTTAAGCACTTTGTCTACCACACTTTTCACCACATCATTTTGGACACCCTCGTCATTGGAAGACGTGAACGTAACATCAATGTTCTCAGGAAGTTTAACATCACTTTCTTCCTCAATTTCCACCAAACTAGACTGCTTTTTCGTGTAGTTTTCTAAAATTGGCGGTGGAACTTTGTGAAACCCTACACCCGTTCCATCAGAAAACACATCCTCGCCAGCTTTGTTTTTCCCTATAGGTTTAGGAACAATATGCTGCAAAACAAAGCTTGCTGAGCTATAGCTGTTTAACTTCAACTGAATTCTTTCATTTTCAATTTCAGCTTCTTGAACTTTAAGTTTTAGTTTAGCAATTTCATCTAGTTGATTGTTAATTAATTCTTCTTTTATTCTCACCACAGCTCTTAGATGTTCATTTTCTTTAAACGTTTTGCCATTACGATCATCACTATCTTTCACAATATTCTTAAGTTTTTCAAACTTTTCTGAAATCTGACGGTGTTCAAGAATTAACTTTTCATTTTCACACTTTATTTTCTCACGTTCAGTTTTATCAAGTTCAATTTGAGCCGTTAATTCTTTGATCTGTTCGGTTGAAGCTTTTACAGTTTTGTCACGACCGAGAATCTGATCCTCAACACTTTTAACTTTGGTTGTCAGATTCTTGATTTTCTCATTGTTAAGATACGTGACAGTGCTACAAAAATTGCATTGTTTGGTGCAATTTTTGCAGTCAGCATTTCCATCAATCTTGTTACCTTACGCATTTGTTGACACACTTTGACTGGCCAGCCCCTTTGACTCAGTAACAGAATTAGGGTCTACTTCAAGTGCTTTCGCAGCCAGCACCTTGTCAGCCATCTTTTCCAGGTTCTCTACCGTCAACTCCTGCGTAGTATCAATCAAGCCAGTATCAATTTGCTTTGCTTTCTCAAAATCTTCTTTTTCTTTCTTCTCTTTCTCTTCTTTCTCCTTTCTCTCCTTTTCTTTTTCTTCTTCAATCATCTTCTCAGTTGGCGTTCCCCACCACTTGTGCTGCCAGTATTCGTCTTCTTCTTTGTACTCCTTGATGATGGCTTCGATATCTAGCGTTTTATCATCAATCGCGATGTTGCCATACCTATCAAGGTAGCACTCTCTGTCTGGATCCCATCTATTTGCTCTTCTATCTTCCAGAAAGATACCAGAAAGTCTGATAATCTTGTTTTCAGCAATCATCTTCTGATATTTATACTTCTGCTCTTCAGTACGATCATCTTTACACGGAATCGGTTCATCGTTACTTGCCATGAATGCGTAACCCACCGCATCTTTTTCCGGTAGAACTTCCTTACTCCAATCGTACCCCTCATCATCGTAAATCACAGCCAAAGCCCTTGATTTGTCTCTATTATCTTCAGACTGCTTCAATCTAGGCGGCTTGGATTTATTCTGATGGTAGATTGCCTTTTTGTAATAATCGTCTCTAAATGGGTTCTCTGACTCATCAGCGTACGCGTTTCTGCATTCCCGCTTGAAGTGACCCTTCTGCTTACACTTGAAACACGTCACCTTGGATTTGTCGAATCCCAACTTTGTAGACGGACCACCGATTGTCTTTCTCCCAGTAATTTCCATGAAACGCTGAGCACGTCGAACAGCACTTGCCATCGCCCAACGAATGTCGATAAGCTCCATTTCTTCGGGGTCTATCTGATCGTAATCTTCTTTTGTCAGATTTGTATTCCCGATCTTACCAGCCACCAACCCTTGGTAGGATTCCAACACCGACGCCAAAAAGACCATTTGTTGCTTAGCCAACTCCTCATCAAAATTCTGTGCGTTCTTCAAATCTATTGCGATATTGCAAGAAAATTTCGCATCAGAACGATTTGCAGAAGACGTAGATCCACTGTGAAAACCACTGTGACTTCCGCTGCTTGGACTGCTTTGACTTTCTTTGCTTGCTAAAGATACATTCTCAGCTGAAAAGCAGTCTTTGGAGAAGTTGCTTTTGGCATCAGGCTTTTTGGATAATAGAGATCCAAATTATGCTGAGAAGAAGAGTGATTGACTTTGTAAGTTTTCTTCAGTTCCAGCTCGTGACTTTCAAGTCTCTCAATCACCAAATCAGGAGTCAAATCTTTAGGAGCAATAGTGTTCTTCAACATAAGCACATAATATCTCCAATCAACCTCATCTAGTAATGAATCGAACAGTTTGTCAACTAGTTCTTCATCAGAAAACTTGATTTCATGTCTTGCTAATTCTAATTTCAGATGACCGAACCTCTCTATCATTTTACACACCGATTCATTCTTTAGACAACCAAAAAGATCAAATTCTTTTCTAAGAAGCTTTTGTTTGTTCTTTACAATCTCTTTGCTTCCAAGATACTTCTTTCCGAGTTTATCCCACAAATCTTTAGCATTGGAGTAATCTATCAGCGAAATGATGTCTTCCCGCACTGACTGAAACAATAATGCCACACACTTTTGCTCAACCACAAAACTCTCAATCTCTTCAGCCGATCTCAATGCTTCACCATTTTTCTTTCCCTCGGCATAACCATTCTTCATACTCTTCCAGCTGGGAAAAGCGAATGCCATCAACCAGTCTTCGAACTTTGTTGCCCACCTGCTGTAATCTTCTATAGCCATCAGCTTAGGAGGTTTGTTAAATGTTCTAAATGCACTTTCGGACTCCCAAGCTTCCTTCTTTCTTTCTTTCGGTGGACTCTTGTTTGCATTGCTTGAAGAGGTGTCATTGTTTCCAGAACTCCCTGTGAAAGCATACATGTCGCTGAAGGGATTCATGAAAATATCATCCATTTTGATTGTACCTGAAAAATTAGACAACACTTAGAAAAATTTTGGTTTTGAAAAATAAACGGAACCTGTTCAAACGGAATAGTTCAAACAGTGATTCAAACGAGCAGGTTATTTTCAAACGGAATGGACTTGTCCATTTGAAATAACAACAGTTTCAAACGACAGATATTCAAACGGAATGGACTCAAACGGTCACTCTTCAAACGATCAGTTCAAACGATCAGTATGTTTTCAAACCATAGGACTTGTTTTCAAACGACCTGTGTGTTTTCAAACGGTTCGTTCAAACGATAGGATCACTTTAAAGCGGACTATGTCATTTTCAAACGGTATGACGTCACTTTTTTCGAACAATTTCAAACGGACACCACGATTTTGATCAGTTTTAGGTCGAATTTTGGTTCCAAATTGTCAAGGATTAGTTAAAAGGGAATTTCGTTTGATATGTGAACGTTTCAAGCCATTTTAACCGTGACAACTATTCAAAATCAGAAAAGAAAGGTAGAAGTGAGATAATCTGGCGATTTCAAGCTGTATTCGGTATGAACTCCTCGTCCTGAGCTCTGATACCACTTGTTGGACCGTTCCGATGACCTTAAATGTCAGTAGAAGTAGTTCATCTCAGTTTACAAAGGCGGAATCAAAGTAAACCGAGTCAAAAACAGCTTAATCCTTTCAATTCTTCTTTCTATTACTGATTGTGAGCTTTTACAGAGATTTTTACAGAAATCCGGCAGCACCTTGGCTCACACACACAAACATCTATCTCTGTCCGTTTGAAGCAACCAGCTATTTATAGACACATACCCATCCGTTTGAATCATGTTCAAACGACTAGCCTTCAAACGGCCAGGGTTCAAACAACCAGAACCAGTTCAAACGGCCAGGACCCTTTCAAACGGACAGGCAACCTAAAACCTATACAAACTCTAATTTAATCATGTTTGAACACTTGTTTAGCCTATCTAGACACAAGACTTAATAAGACGTAGTCAGCAGACATTTCATGCACCAACACCACATAAATTTGTACTATCAGAAGATGACCATCAACGACTTTAGTGAAGAGAGTGGCATCCACTTTTCCACGTATGAATTGGTTAGCGAGTAGGTGTTGAGACAGAGTCTCGTACCAGGCTCTCGGCGCCTGATGTAGACCATACAACGCTTTGTCCAGCAAATAAACTTTGTTCTTGTGGATTGGGTCAGTAAAGCCCGGCGGCTAACCAACATAAACCTCCTCTTTGACCTTCCCATAAAGAAATGCTGACTTTACATCCAACTGATATACTTTGAAATTCTTCCAAGACGCAAATGCTAGGAAAATTCTGATAGCCTCTAGTCGTGCGGCAGGTGCATAGAGTTCGGTAAAATCAATCCCCTCCTGTTGACTAAAGCCCTGAACAACGAGTCGAGCTTTCTTCCTGACAACCACTCCTCTGTCGTCCCTCTTACATTTGAAAACCCATTTTGTATTGATTTTCCTTTGACCATCCGACAAATCAACTAACTTCCACACTCCCAACTTTTCAAACTGACTTAACTCTTCTTGCATCACTATGACCCAAGAGTCTTCAGTAAGCGCCTCTTTGTAAGTTCTCGGTTTGACCTGCGAGATAAAATAACTTAATGAAAATTCAGTTTGTAAAGGTGCTACTGTAGAATAAAAACATGTTAAGCCCTGGTCAATTTGACGTCTCGTGCGAACGCCCGATTGCAATTCTCCTATGATCAACTCCTCTGGATGATAAGAAAGAGTTCGCGGCATCACTTCGCTTGGAACATCTACATTTCCCTCCAGATTAGTAACATTCTGCTCTGCATCTTGTTCACCAACTTGGTTTGTATGACTTGACAACTGGATCTGCTCCCCCTCAAGATCTGAATCACCATGGTCAAATACTGGCATGTTATCAGCTTCTTGATCATCATTCCCATCCGACTGATTGCAAGGAGCAACTTCATCATCATGTTCACCAGCATTACTAGGACCTGCTTCATCATCGTTTGAAGTCTCCCAAGGTCTTCTAGAATACTCTGCTGGGAACCTGAGCTGCGACTCATACTCTCGCAAAATATCCAGCTCATCAAAGAAATTTTCTTCTTCCTCTGATTCTTCTCTCATGTCAAACGAATCCTAAAGTTTGTCATAATGATAACGCCATGAATCACCAGGATTCTGTGGCGGCATAGTGTAACCTTGACATTCAAAATTTGCTGCTTCAATAATCCGCTTCTCACTTGGAACGAAGACACGTCGTGTAGGACTTGAATAGCCAACAAAGATACCCTCAATGCTCTTCGGACCAAACTTTTCATTAGGTTCTATCACCGTACAGGGTGACCCGAACGGTTCTAGATACTTTAATTCGGCTTGCGGTTATTGATTAGCTCAAAACACGTCTTGTTGAACTTCTTTACAGTAAGAACTCTGTTGAGAGTGTAGCATGCAGCAGAAACAGCTTCAGCCCAGAAATTAATTGGTAACTTAGAGTCTGCAAGCATCGTTCTGGCTGTCTCGATTAGCGTCCGGTTTTTGCGTTCTGCTACTCCATTCTGCTGCGGAGTGTACGGAGCACTAAACTCATGCAGTATACCTCTTTTGTCACAAAATTCTTCCATCTTAATGTTTTTGAATTCAGTACCATTATCACTTTGAATTCTACAAATCGGCCTCTGGTACAAATTCTCAATTCTCTTAAACAATGCCATCAGGCTGTCAAACGTTTCGTCTTTTGATTTCAAAAACATAACCCAAGAAAATCTGGAATAATCATCAGTCACGACCAAACAGTAGGAATCTCCTGTTATACTCTTGACATTCACTGGACCGAATAAATCCATGTGAAGTCTTTCCAAAGGTCTTGAAACTGAATTGACTTGCTTTGTAGGGTGTGACTTTTTCTTCTGTTTGCCTTTGACACAACTTATGCACTCCCCTTCCAGATGAAAACCTTTGACATGCACTCCTGTCACCAAATCATTATGCACCAAGTGATTCATCTTCCTTAGGTGAATATGCCCCATCTTTCGGTGCCATAATCTTGATTCCTTTTCAGTTGCTCTGGACACAAAACAATGAGCCTGACTCGTGGTTGTAGTAGCTACGCTCATGTCCAACACGTACAGATCATTGACCCTTGGTGCCCTCATGATGATCCATTCCTCAGGTATCACAAATCCTGGTTTCAAGATCAAACATTCTTTGTCGGTGAAATGAGTAGTATACATCCTGTCACAGATCTGGGAGATACTCAGCAGGTTGTTCTCCAGCTTAGCGATGTAGTTAACCCCCTCAAACGTTACGATGCCGTTCGATAACGTTCCTTCACCTATGATCCTTCCTCCTTGATTACCCGCAAAACCCACGTAACCACCGTTAATGTTATTCCCATCATATAGTAACGCAGTCTTCCCTGTCATATGTCTCGATGCTCCACTATCCATGATCCACGTGGATACAAGTTTTGGAAGATCCTGCACATAACAAATCATCATTTAAACAACTTCAAGAAAGATGCCGATTCATGCTTCGCTAACCAGGAAGCTCCGGCAATTCAAACTGTTTAGTCAAACATGGTGTCCACCCAGGCCTCATCAGCCTTAGGTGTAACCTTGACTCTTGCAATTTGAATTTTGAAATTTTCAGCCTTGAGAGGTGGAAAATTTGCATCATAATCAACCGTAATTGATTCTTCATCCTTTTTCACCTCAGAAGTTGAAACTTTCTTCTCAACTTTTGATTCAATTTTTGGTTTCCACACCTGTTGAGTTACTGCAACCCTTTTGTAAAATGTGTCATTTTTAGTTACCGACTTCTTTACGGGTTCATTTTTCACTTTTAAGTTGTCAATTTAAACATTTTTCTTCTCAACAACCTTCTTCTCAACAAACATTGGTGCTTTACCCTTCACATCAACCTTCTTTTGTTGAACTTTCACAGCTTCAGTCTTAGGCCTCACATAAGTACACTTTCGTGCAATGTGACCAACCTTATCACACCTAAAACAAGTACGAGTATCAGCTACCCGACTCGTGCCTTCAGACTGAGCCTGTGAAGCTCTCTTCTCAAAAAATTCTTTGTTGGATTTTGAAAAAATTTCTTTTTCTTCATCAGCAAGTGAACTTGAATTGTTCACAAACTTTTTCTTCTCAACAAATCTCTTGTTTGGAACATTTCTTTTCTGATACGGTTTACCCCCTGATAACCACCCGACCAGTTGTTTCTGTTGTTATTGTAAAAACGTGGTGGATTAACAGATTTCTTGTTATAAGCCCTATCTTTCTTTCGACTCAGATTATTCACTGCTGACAACTCAACTTCAACAAGTTTGAAAACATTTGTCAATTTGTTCATGTTAACATTCTCGATCGGAAACTCTGAATCCGAAAACAACTTATCCGAACCCATCATCTTGTACATGACAAGGTATGATTCTTCATTTAAGTTGTTTTTGGACTGTTGTTTCGGAATGTATTTGTCCAGAAAACACCCATCCTCCTCAGAAGTGTCACAATCCGGTTTTAACACTTTGTCAACCACACTTTTTACCACATCATTTTAGACACTCTCGTCATTGGAAGACGTGAACATGACATCAATGTTCTCAGGAAGTTGCACTTCACTTCCCTCCTCAAGTTCAACCAACCCAGATTCCTTTTTAGTGTAATTATGCAAAATCGGTGGTGGAACTTTGTGAAACCCTACACTGGTACCATCAGAAAACACATCTTCGCCAGCTTTGTTTTTCCCTATAGGTTTAGGAACAATGTTCTGCAACACAAAGCTTGCGGAGCTATAACTGTTAAGTTTCAACTGAATTCGCTCGTTCTCAATTTCAGCTTCTTGAACTTTAAGTTTAAATTTAGCGATTTCATCCAGTTGTTTATTAATTGATTCTTCTTTTATTCTTAGCACAGCTCTCAGATGTTCGTTTTCTTTAAACGTTTTACCATTTCGATCATCACTTTCTTTAACAGTGCTTTTGAGTTTTTCAAATTTTTCAGAAATCTTATGGTTTTCAAGAATTAACTTTTCATTTTCATTTTTTACTTTTTCATGATCAATTTTATCTTTTTCAATTTGACTAGTTAATTCTCTAATCCGTTCAGTTGAAGCTTTCACAGTTTTGTCACGACCAAGTATTTGATCCTCAACACTTCTGACCTTCGCTGTCAGATTTTTAATTTTCTCACTGTTGAGGTACGTGACAGTGCTACAAAAATTGCATTTTTTGGTGCAATTTTTGCAGTCAGCATTTCCATCGATCTTTTTACCTGACGCATTTGTTGACGCACTTGGACTGACTTGGACCTTAGACTCAGTCACAGAATTAGAGTCTACCTCAAGTGCTTTCGCAGCTAGCACTTTGTCAGCCATTTTTCCCAGGTTCTCTTCCGTCAACTCCTGCGTAGTATCGATGATGCCCGTATCAACTTTCTTTGATTTTTCGATTTCTTCTTTTTCTATCTTCTCTTTCTCCTCTTTTTCCTTTCTCTCTTTCTCTTTCTCTTCTTCAATCATTTTCTTGGTTGGCGTTCCCCACCATTTGTGTTGCCAATACTCATCCTCTTCTTGGTACTCCTTGATGATGGCCTCTATATCAAGTGTTTTGTCATCAATTGCAATGTTGCCATACGGATCAAGGTAGCATTCTCTGTCCGGATCCCATCTTTTCGCTCTTCTTGCTTCCAGAAATATACCAGAAATTCTAATGATTTTGTTTTGGGCAATCACTTTCCTATAGTTATACTTCTGTTCTTCTGTTCGATTATCTTTCCATGGAATGGGTTCATTCTTTGCCATGAAAGCATAACCGACAGCGTCTTCTTCCGGTAAAACTTCCTTACTCCAATCGTACCCCTCATCATCGTAAGTCACAGCCAAAGCCCTTGATTTGTCTCTGTTATCTTCAGACTGCTTCAATCTAGGCGGCTCAGATTTATTCTGATGGTAGATTGCCTTTTTGTAATAATCATCTCGAAACGGATTCTGTGACTCATCAGCATATGCATTCCTGCATTCCCGCTTGAAGTGACCCTTCTGCTTACACTTAAAGCATGTCACCTTTGACTTATCGAACCCCAACTTTGTAGACGGACCACCGATCGTCTTCCTCCCGGTAATTTCCATGAAACGCTGAGCACGTCGAACAACACTCACATTCGCCCAATGAATGTCTATAAGCTCCATTTCTTCGGGGTCTATCTAATCGTAATCTTCTTTTGTCAGATTTGTGTTCCCGATCTTACCAGCCACCAACCCTTCATAAGACTCTAGCACAGATGCCAAAAAGACCATCTGTTGCTTAGCCGACTCCTCATCAAAATTCTTTGCGTTCTTCAGATCTATCGCGATGTTGCAAGAAAACTTCGCATCAGAACGATTTGCAGAAGATGAAGATCCACAGTGATAACCACTGTGACTTCTGCTGCTTGGACTGCTTTGACTTTCTTTGCTTGCTGGAGATACATTCTCAGCTGAAAATGCAGTCTTTGGAGAAGTTGCTTTTGGCATCATGCTTTTTGGATAACAGAGATCCAAATTCTGCTGAGAAGAAGAGTGATTGACTTTGTAAGTTTTCTTCAGTTCCAGCTCGAGACTTTCAAGTCTCTCAATCACCAAATCTGGAGTCATTTTTTCAGGAGCAATAGTGTTCTTCAACATAAGCGCATAATATCTCCAATCAACCTCATCTGGTAATGAATCGAACAGTTTGTCAACTAGTTCTTCATCAGAAAACTTGATTTCATGTCTTGCTAATTCCAGCTTCAGATGACCGAACCTTTCTATCATTTTACAAACCGATTCATTCTTTAGACATCCAAAAAGATCAAATTCTTTTCTAAGAAGCTTTCGTTTGTTTTTCACTATTTCCAAACTTCCTAGACATTTCTTTTCAAGCTTATTCCACAAATCTTTCGCATTTGAATAGTCTATCAAAGAAATAATATCCTCCCGAACTGATTGGAACAACAAGGCTACACACTTCTGTTCGGCTACAAAATATTCAATTTCTTCAGATGATGATAAAGTTTCTCCAGTTTTGTCTCCAAGTGTATGCGCATTTTTCAGGCTTTTCCAACTTGCATACGCAAATGTCATCAACTAATCTTCAAATTTTCTTGACCAATGGCTGTACTCCTCGATTGCCATAAGCTTCGGAGGTTTGTTGAATGTTCCGAATGCACTCTCGGACTCCCAAGCTTCTTTCTTTTTCTCTTTCGGTTGATTCTCGTTCGTATTGCTTGACGACGTATCATTGTTTCCTGAACTTCCCGTGAATGCGTACATGTCGCTGAACGGATTCATGAAAATATCATCCATTTTGACTGTACTATAGATATAAGCTGTAGTATTATGAACTCCTCGTCCTGAGCTCTGATACCACTTGTTGGACCGTTGTTTTGACCCGAAAAGTCAGCCGAGACAGTTCATCATCACATATAAAGGCGGAATCAGTATATATGACGTTACAACAGCTTGTCCTTTCAATTCCACTGCTTTTATTGCTTTCTAAGTAAATTTTGATAGAGTTTCGCTCCAGAGCACATCAACCATTACTAGATCCGCTCAAATGACACGACTATATATAGGCATCAGTGGTTCGCTCATATGGACACCATATGAGCGGACCTCATAAGCGAACCTCCTAAATGCACTATAAGCGAACCTGACTAACCCTATGAGCGGACCTACTTCTATTTTGTACATAAAAGCGAACCTACAACATTCAAACATGATTTTGACTATCTAGACCCTCTGTTGACCTATCTTGACCTAAGACTCCACGTAGACGTAGTCAACAGACATCCCATGCATCAACAGTCATTTATGTAGGTCCGCTCATATGGATGTCCATATGAGCGAAACAGCTAGGCCTATATATAGCTGAGTCATTTGAGCGGATCTTAGTAGTCGTGTGTATGCTTTTGGAATGGAACTCTGTCCAAATTACCTCAGAAAGCAATAAAAAGCAGTGGAATTGAAAGGACAAGCTGTGTAACTTCATATATACTGATTCCGCCTTTATATACGAAGATGAACTACCTTGACTGACTTTTAGGGTCAAACAACGGTCCAACAAGTGGTATCAGAGCTCAGGACGAGGAGTTCATACTACTACAGCTTGAATCTGCAGAAATCTCTCTTTTCTACTCACTTTCTCTCATACTTTTTCAGTTTACAGTGGTTCCTATGGTTGAAATTGTCTGAAAATGGAATATAACGTGTAAAACATACTAATAACAAACCCTAGAAAGTTTCAGGTTAAAACTCGGAGTAACAATGGTTAAAATTGGGTAAAAAACCTAGATTCGCTTTTTCGAACTATCGAGAGATTCACCTTTTCAGACATATGTGTTTAGGTTCGCTTGAAATAATCTAAGTGGTTCGCTTTTTCAGACATTTTTACTGAAAGATTCGCTCGAACAGACACATTCAGGTCCGCTCGAACCTACTTGTCTGGTCCGCTTATTTGTTAAAGTGCTAGATTCGCTCATCCAGTTCGCTTATACGTACAGTTTCTGGTCCACTCGAACGAACAATCGCTGGTTCGCTCGAACATACATTACCTGGTTCGCTCGAAGTAATATTGTTTGGTTCGCTTATTTGGTTCGCTCGAACAGATTCGCTTATCTGTCAATCACACAAATAGATCCGCTTTTGTGTCCTGTTTTTTCAAAAATTTCGAAAATTTTTCTAAGTGTTGGATGATATTCACGGGAAGTTCTGGAAATAATGATACGTCTTCGAGCAATACGAACGAGAGTCCACCAAAAGAGAAAAAGAAAGAAGCTTGGGAGTCGGAGACTGCATTTGGTACATTCAACAAACCTCCGAAGCTGATGGCTATAGAGGACTATAGTAGGTGGTCTACAAAATTCGAAGACTGGCTGATGGCATTCGCATTTGCAAGCTGGAAAAGTATGAAAAATGGATATGCAAATGGAAAGAAGAATGGTGAAGCATTGAGATCAGCTGAAGAAATTGAAGGATTTGTAGCCAAGCAAAAGTGTGTGGCATTATTGTTTCAGTCAGTGCGGGAAGACATCATTTCGTTGATAGACTACTCCAATGCAAAAGATTTATGGGAAAAACTCAAGAAGAAGTGTCTAGGAAGTAAAGAGATTGTAAAAAATAAAACGAAACTTCTTAGAAAAGAGTTCGACATGTTTGGTTGTCTTAAAAATGAATCAGTTTGCTAAATGATTGAAAGGTTCGGTCATCTGAAGCTGGAGCTTGCACGACATACGATCACGTATTCTGATGAAGAACTTATTGACAAACTGTTCGATTCATTACCAGACGAAGTGGATTGGAGATATTACGCCCTGATGTTGAAGAACACTATTGCTCCTGAAGATTTGACTCCAGATTTGGTGATTGAGAGACTTGAAAGTCATGAGCTAGAACTGAAGAAAACATACAAAGTCAATCACTCTTCTTATCAGCAAAACCTAGATTTGTACTATCCGAAAAGTTTGATGCCAAAAGCTACTTCTCCGAAAACTGCTTTTTCGGCTGAGAATGTTTCTTCAGCAAGCAAAGAATGTCAAAGCAGTCCAAGCAGCGGAAGTCACAGTGGTTATCACAGTGGATCTTCGTCTTCTGCAAATCGTTCTGATGCGAAGTTTTCTTGCAACATCGCGATAGATTTGAAGAACGCACAGAATTTTGATGAGGAGTCGGCTAAGCAACAGATGGTTTTCTTGGCATCTGTGTTGGAATCCTACGAAGGGTTGGTGGCTGGAAAGATCGGGAATACAAATCTGACAAAAGAAGATTACGATCAGATAGACCCCGAAGAAATGGAGCTGATCGACATTCGTTGGGCAATGGCAAGTGCTGTTAGACGTGCACAACGCTTCATGGAAATTACTGGGAGAAAGACGATCGGTGGTCCGTCTACGAAGTTGGGGTTCGATAAGTCAAAGGTGACATGTTTTAAGTGTAAGCAGAAGGGTCACTTCAAGCGGGAATGCAGAAATGCATACGCTGATGAGTCAGAAAATCCGTTTCGAGATACTTACTACAAAAAGGCATTCTATCATCAGAATAAATCCGAGCCGCCTAGATTAAAGCAGACTGAAGACAACAGAGACAAATCGAGGGCTCTCGCTGTGATTTACGATGATGAGGGGTACGATTGGAGTAAGGAAGTTCTACCGGAAGAAGATGCGGTGGGCTACGCATTCATGGCAAGCAATGATGATCCGATTCCGTGGAAAGATGATCGTACTGACGAGCAGAAGTACTGTTATCGAAAAATGATTGCTGAAAACAGAATCTTGAGGATCTCTCGCATTCATCTGGAAGCAAGAAGAGCAAATAGATGGGATCCAGACAGAGAATGCTACCTTGATCAGTATGGAAACATTGCGATTGATGACAGCACACTCGATATGGAAGCCATCATCAATGAGATAAAAGAGGATGATGAGTACTGGCAGCACAAGTGGTGGGGAACGCCAACAGAGAAGATGATTGAAGAAGAAAAAGAAAAAGAGAGAAAGGAGAAAGAGGAGAAAGAGAAGAAAGAAAAAGAAGAGTTCGAGAAAGCAAAGCAGGTTGATACTGGTATTATCGATACTACGCAGGAGTTGACAGCAGAGAACCTGGGAAAGATGGCTGACAAAGTGCTGGCCGCGAAAGTACTTGAGGTAGACTCTAATTCTGTGACTGAGTCAAAGGGCCAGGTCAGTCCAAATGCGTCAACAAATGCGTCAGGTAAAAAGATAGACGGAAATGCTGACTGCAAAAATTGCAACAAAGAATGCAATTTTTGTAGCACTGTCACGTACCTAAACAGTGAGAAAATTAAGAATCTGACAACGAAAGTTAAAAATGTTGAGGATCAGATTCTCGGTCGTGACAAAACCGTAAAAGCTTCAACTGAACGGATTAAAGAATTAACGGCTCAAATTGAAACTGATAAAATTGAACATGAGAAAGTTAAATGAGAAAATGAAAAGTTAATTCTTGAAAACCGTCAAATTTCTGAAAAGTTTGAAAAACTTAAAAGCATTGTCAAAGATAGTGATGATCGAAATGGCAAAACTTATAAAGAAAATGAACATCTAAGAGATGTGGTGAGAATAAAAGAAGAATCAATTAATAAACAATTGGATGAAATCGCTAAATTGAAACTTAAAGTTCAAAAGGCTGAAATTGAGAACGAACGAATCCAGTTGAAGCTTAACAGCTATAGCTCAGCAAGCTTTGTTTTGCAGCATATTGTTCCCAAACCTATTGGGAAAAACAAAGCTGGCAAGGATGTGTTTTCTGATGGAACGGGTGTAGGTTTTCACAAAGTTCCACTGCCAGTTTTGGATAACTACACAAAAAAGCAATCTAGTTTGGTTGAACTTGAGGAAGAAAGTGAAGCTAAACTTCCTGAGAACATTGATGTCACGTTCACGTCTTCCAATGACGAAAGTGTCCAAAATGATGTGGTAAAAAGTGTGGTTGATAAAGTGCTAAAACCGGATTGTGACACTTCTGAGAAGGATGGGTATTTCTTGGACAAATACTTTCCGAAACAAAAGTCCAAGAACAACTTAAATGAAGAATCAAACCTTGTCATGCACAAGATGATGGGTTCGGGTAAGTTGTTTTCGGATTCAGAGTTTCCAATCGAGAATGTAAACATCAACAAATTGACAAATGTTTTCAAACTGGTCGAAGTTTAGTTGTCAGCAGTGAATAATCTATCTCAAAAGAAAAATAAAATGAGGTTTGAGAAAAATAAGGCTAACAACAAGAAATCTGTTAATCCACCGCATTTTACAATAACAACAGAAACAACTGGTCAGGTGATTATCAGGGGGTTAAATCGTATAAGAAAAGAAATGTTTCAAACAAGAGGTTTGTCGAGAAGAAAAAGTTTGTGAACAGTTCGAGTTCACTTGGTGATGAAGAAAAAGAAATTTTTTCAAAATCGAACAAAGAGTTTTCTAAGAAGAGAGCTTCACAGGCTCAGTCTGAAGGCACGAGTCGGGTAGTTGATACTCGAACTTGCTTTAGACGTGATTAGGTTGGTCACATTGCACGAAAGTGTACATTTGTGAAGCCTAAGACTGAAGCTGTGAAAGTTCAATAGAAGAAGGTTGATGTGAAGGGTAAAGCACCGATGATTGTTGAAAAAAGGGTTGTTGAGAAGAAGAATGTTAAAATTGACAACTACAAAGTGAAAAATGAACCCGTAAAGAAGTTGGTAACTAAAAATGACACATTTTATAAACGGGTTGCATTAACTCAACAGGTGTGGAAACCTAAAATTGAATCAAAAGTTGAGAAGAAAGTTTCAACTTCTAAGGTGAAAAAGGCTGAAGAATCAATTACGGTTGATTATGATGCAAATTTTCCACCTCTCAAGGCTGAAAATTTCAAAATTCAAATTGCGAGAGTCAAGGTTACACCTAAGCCTGATGAGGCCTGGGTGGACACCATGTTTGATTAAACAGTTTGAATTGCCGAAGCTTCCTGGTTAGCAAAGCATGAATCGGCATCTTTCTTGAAGTTGTTTAAGTGATGATTTGTTATGTGCAGGATCTTCCAAAACTTGTATCCAGGTGGATCATGGATAGTGGAGCATCGAGACATATGACAGGGAAGACTGCGTTGCTGTATGATGTGAAAAACATTAACGGTGGTTACGTGGGTTTTGCGGGTAATCAAGGAGGAAAGATCATAGGTGAAGGAACATTATCGAATGGCATCGTAACATTTGAGAGGGTTAACTACATCGCTGAGCTGGAGAACAACCTGCTGAGTATCTCCCAGATCTGTGACAGGATGTATACTACTCATTTCACTGACAAAGAATGTTTGATCTTGAAACCGGGATTTGTGATACCTGAGGAATGGATCATCATGAGGGAACCAAGAGTCAACGATCTGTATGTGTTGGACATGAGCGTAGCTACTACAACCATGGGTCAGGCTCGTTGTTTTGTGTCTAGAGCAACGGAAAAAAAGTCAAGATTATGGCACCGAAAGATGGGGCATATTCACCTAAGGAAGATGAATCACTTGGTGCATAACGATTTGGTCACAGGAGTGCATGTCAAAGGTTTTCATCTGGAAGGGGAGTGCATAAGTTGTGTCAAAGGCAAACAGAAGAAAAAGTCACACCCTACAAAGTAAGTCAATTCAGTTTCAAGACCTTTGGAAAGACTTCACATGGATTTGTTCGGCCCAGTGAATGTCAAGAGTATAACAGGAGATTACTACTGTTTGGTCGTAACTGATGATTATTCCAGATTTTCGTGGGTTTCATTCTTGAAAACGAAAGATGAAACGTTTGATAGTTTGATGGTGTTGTTTAAAAGAATTGAGAATCTGTACCAGAGGCCTATTTGTAGAATTCGTAGTGATAATGGTACTGAGTTCAAAAACAGTAAGATGGAAGAATTTTGTGATGAACGAGGTATACTGCATGAGTTTAGTGCTCCGTACACTCCACAGCAGAATGGAGTTGCAGAACGCAAAAATCGGACGCTAATCGAGACAGCCAGAACGATGCTCGCAGATTTGAAATTTCCAATTAATTTCTGGGTTGAAGCTGTTTCTGCTGCATGCTATACTCTCAACAGAGTTCTTACTGTAAAGAAGTTCAACAAGACATGTTTTGAGCTAATCAATAACCGCAAGCCAAATTTGAAGTATCTAGAACCGTTTGGGTCACCCTGTACGGTTATAGAGCCTAATGGAAAGTTTGGTTCGAAGAGCATTGAGGGTATCTTTGTTGGTTATTCAAGTCCTACACGACGTGTCTTCAGTCCAAGTGAAAAGCGGATTATTGAAGCTGCGAATGTTGAATGTCAAGGTTACTCTATGCCGCCACAGAATCCTGGTGATTCATGGCGTTATCATTATGACAAACTTTGGGATTCGTTTGACATGAGAGAAGAATCAGAGGAAGAAGAAGATTTCTTTGATGAGCTAGATATTTTGCGAGAATATGAGTCGCAGCTCAGGTTCCCAGCGGAGTATTCTGAAAGACATCGGGAAACTTCAAATGACGATGAAGCAGGTCCTAGCAATGCTGGTGAACATAATGATGAAGTTGCTCCTGGTAATCAGTCGGATGTGAATGATGATCAAGAAGCTGATAACATGCCAGTATTTGACCATGGTGATTCAGATCTTGAGGGGGAGCAGATCCAGCTATCAAGTCAAA
Source organism: Helianthus annuus (assembly GCF_002127325.2). Taxonomy (NCBI): domain Eukaryota; kingdom Viridiplantae; phylum Streptophyta; class Magnoliopsida; order Asterales; family Asteraceae; genus Helianthus; species Helianthus annuus. The sequence continues at coordinate 70,474,226 of NC_035441.2, forward strand.
CAAACCAAGTTGGTGAACAAGATGCAGAACAGAATGTTACTAATCTGGAGGGAAATGTAGATGTTCCAAGCGAAGTGATGCCGTGAACTCTTTCTTATCATCCAGAGGAGTTGATCTTAGGAGAATTGCAATCGGGCGTTCGCACGAGACGTCAAATTGACCAGGGCTTAACATGTTTTTATTCTACAGTAGCACCTTTACAAACTGAATTTTCATTAAGTTGTTTTATCTTGCAGGTCGAATCGAGAACTTACAAAGAGGCGCTTACTGAAGACTCTTGGGTCATAGCAATGCAAGAAGAGTTAAGTCAGTTTGAAAAGTTGGGAGTGTGGAAGTTAGTGGATTTGCCGGATGGTCAAAGGAAAATCAATACAAAATGGGTTTTCAAATGTAAGAGGGACGACAGAGGAGTGGTTTTAAGGAACAAAGCTCGACTCGTTGTTCAGGGCTTTAGTCAACAGGAGGGGATTGATTTTACCGAAGTCTATGCTCTTGTAGCTCGACTAGTGGCAATCAGAATTTTCCTAGCATTTGCATCTTGGAAGAATTTCAAAGTATATCAGTTGGATGTAAAGTCAGCGTTTCTTTATGGGAAGGTCAAAGAGGAGGTTTATGTTGGTCAGCTGCCGGGCTTTACTGACCCAATCCACAAGAACAAAGTTTATCTGCTGGACAAAGCGTTGTATGGTCTACATCAGGCACCAAGAGCCTGGTACGAGACTTTGTCTCAATACCTACTCGCTAACCAGTTCATACGTGGAAAAGTGGATGCCACTCTCTTCACTAAAGTCGTTGATGGTCATCTTCTGATAGTACAAATTTATGTGGACGATATAATTTTTGGGTCAACAAATGAGAAATTGTGCAAAGATTTCGAACAGGTGATGAAGCAGAAATTCGAAATGTCATCAATGGGGGAGATGAAGTTCTTTCTGGGTCTACAAGTTGAACAACTTCCTGAGGGAATTTTCATTCACCAAACGAAGTATGTGCATGATATTCTAGAGAAATTTGGAATGTCAAGTTCTACTCCAGCTGTTACCCCACTTGCGACTAATCATGGGATTCACCCAGATCTCACCGGAGACAGGGCTGATGAAACGTTCTACCGTTCCATGATAGGTTCTTTGATGTATCTGACTGCTTCACGTCCTGATATCATGTACCCAACGTGCCTCGCAACAAGATTTCAGTCTAACCCGAGAGCATCGCACATGATTATTGTCAAAAGGATATTACGTTACCTGAAAGGTACTCCGTCATTGGGGTTATGGTATCCTAGGAAAGGCGATTTTATGCTCGAAGGGTATTCTGATTCGGATTTCGGATGCTACAAAGTCAACGCAAAATCAACAACTGCAGGATGCCCGTTTTTTGGACCTAGATTGGTTACCTGGCAGTGTAAGAAACAAACATCTGTGGCGCTATCTACATGTGAAGCGGGGTATGTTTCTGCTAGCAGTTGCTGCTCTCAGATCCTGTGGATACAGCAACAGATGCGCGACTACGGTTTGCAGTTTCTTAACACACCTATGTTTGTTGATAATGAGGCCGCAATAAATATAACTAAAAATCCAGTACATCACGCTAAAACTAAACATATAGAAATTCGTCATCACTTTATTCGCGATTGCTTCGAGAAAAATTTGATACGAATTGAGAAAATCCACACTGACGAACAAAAACTGATTTGCATACCAAAGCTTTTGATAAAAATCGGTTTCAATATTTGTTAAAACTTAATGGTATGAAATTGCTTTCGGTGTCGGATGGAATTGTGAGCGTTGATGAGAGTACTGTTGCGGATGAAGACGAGAAACAATCTGCGATGGTTTGTCGATTTTTTACGTGTTTTGGTATTTAGGGAGAGATAGATAGTTGTACATAGTTTATTTTCATAAAAATAAAAAAACAGTAAAAAATGAAAAATCCAAAAACATGATAAAAATTGAAAAAGAGCTTGTGTATATAGGGAAAATGATAGTACATCAGCTAGACAATTACAGTATGCTAAAGATTTGGAAAGATAAAATGAGTTAAACAGTCTTACTAACGATGTGTTGATAGGTTTTCATACATTTAGTAGATTTATTCAGGATATAAACCTTAAATTTCAAACTTGTGAAATTCGTGGGGAACACTACTTGGATATATAGGTAACCCCTGAAATCTCGTTTGAAAGGTCACATATTCTGAGATACTAGGTCTTTATACTCAGTGATATCTGGGGTATTATTCCGGGACTTCTGCTGTATGGAAGTACTGACCTAGTCCCCGAATAATACTTTCTGCAAAATGCTTGAAACATAGCATCGCCCTCAGCAAGCTGATGAAACAATAAAATTGATAGTCGCTGCTGTTGTAATGCTAAAAGATCCTCTAAAGGAGACACACCAAAAGTCGAGCCGACATCTCTCTGCTGAACGGAAGTTCTGACCTGAGCTCTCACGGTTTCGCACCTAACCCCTTACAGATATCATCTGTGGTATACTCACCTGTAAGACTGAATATCTGGGATTCTGGATACGGGAGTATATTCAAGAGGTGGGACACATGAATTGAACTAAGTTCTTAAGACACCTAAACTGTATCCTGAATAGATTGAAGTTTGTGTGAGAATTTAAGATGGATCAGTATATCGACAATCGAGGTGAATTGTTTAAGTCTGAGTATGAAATGTAGCTTAACGGTACTTGTAATCTGTCTGAAAAGCTGATATGATTCCCTGACACGCTCGCCAAAAATAAACTTGTATATAGTTTACTTTCTGCAATTTAAGGTTTCTGTTATCTCATTTCTTAGTTTAGATCACGTTAAAAATCTAAAAAGATTTTATTTCTGCTTTATTTTAGACAAACCGGAGCGGAAAGTTGACTGTCAGATTCTAGGAAGATGAAGTAGATGCAGGAGATTCTGAGCTGAAGAATGAGGAGAGCTTATTTTGTTGGAAGTTTGATTGTTTTATAAAGTTAAAACAAGTTCATTAACTTGATACTTGTTATTTTCAGAAAAAGTTGACAATGATTTTACTAATTCAGTTTGATTCGTCAAAAGATTAACCAGGGTCATTAAATTGAACTTGGTAGATTAATCAAGTAATCAGGGTCATTAACTTGAACTTGAAGACTTGAGTGGATTTCTAAAAACTGATTGAATTTGTGTTTATTGTTAGAAAAGATAGATCGTAATGTTATTGTTTGAGTAACAGGTTTGGACTTCATTATTCCCAACGGAGGCAAATTGTCAAAGCTTGAACCAGATATCTCAGATCCCAGCATACTGAGAGGGGTGTCTGTGAAAGGGGGAGTCTGGATCAACAGCTAAAGGGAAGTCTGAAGTTAGAGCTAGGTGTTAATCCTGGAACCTGTGAAGAATGCTTACGAGGAGAAGACAGAGTTAGAGAAAAGACCAAGACCAAAGACTAAGGATCTAAAGACTGATAAAGACTACGTCAACATCCAAGGGGGAGTCTGATGATGCATGGAATGTCTGTTGACTATGTCTACATGAAGTCTTAGGTCAAGATAGGTCATCAGAGGGTCTAGATTGTTAAATTTAGAAAGATATGATGTAGGTTTGCTTTTATGTACATTTGTATATAGGTTCGCTCATAGGGTCATATCAGGTTCGCTTATAGGACATCTAAAGGGTTCGCTTTTGTGTCATTTATGTAGGTCCGCTCATATGGATGTCCATATGAGCGAACCAGCTAGGCCTATATATAGCTGAGTCATTTGAGCGGATCTTAGTAGTCGTGTGTGTGCTTTTGGAACGGAACTCTGTCAAAATTACCTCAGAAAGCAATAAAAAGCAGTGGAATTGAAAGGACAAGCTGTGTAACTTCATATATACTGATTCCGTCTTTATATACAAAGATGAACTACCTTGACTGAATTTTAGGGTCAAACAACGGTCCAATAGCATGTTTACTGGGTTATCCGCTCACTGTGCTAACTGTGCTTTTGTGCATCAAGTTTGTCACTATGGTCTGTGTGTAATAAATGAAGTGACAGTAATAAAGTATGATGCATGAGTATGTATGTATCAGAAAACAGAAAGCAGTTTATTCATAATTGAAATCAAGCACAGTATTTAAGCACTAATTAAATATTAATTAATTTGTACGGATACCTGGATTTGTGAGGGTTGTCACAACAGGTCCGCCTAAGTGTATCTTGATCATTCCTACGCATCAGCTCCTGAAAACACTTGTGAAAATAGGTACGTTAGCATAAAAATGCCTGTGAGATACATAGGTTTTGTTAAAATAGGATTCATGACTCAAGTTTAAAGAAATGTTTAATAAAAGTTAGTCATGAATCTTGTAAAGTGTTTTCTTTATAAATCATATGAAAAGTGATAAGAAAATCAGATGATATAAAAGAAAGTTGCATGGTTAAATGAATAACCAAGTAAAATGAGTTTGTATAAAATAAACTGTGTGTAAAACAATGTCTTGTGAAGATATATTATTTGTGTAAAATGTAATATGTCTAAATTGAAATGGTTTAAATAACGCTATGATATGTAATACCATAAAAGCATTTATATATAGGAAGTAAGAGCGGCGTATCCACCATGTTTTATAATATTACACACACCTCGTTATTTAGATCACTTACCCAAACAAACCATCAAAATGTCTTGTTTAAACCAATGTCAAAATGTTTATGTGTAAACAATGTCTATTGGCAAGTGTAAATCATGTAATGTGTAACCAAATGTCATGTATGGGAAGTGAAATGTGTCAACTAAAGCCATAGGTAAAATGCACAAAACAAGGTATTGAAATAAATCATAGTTTAAATCAAAGTTATGTTTTGTAAAATAAATGCATGCTTTACTGATACAAACATCTATGCGGTATTATTAAAACGCATACATTCAAGCCTTGCGACTGTGGCGAAAAACCCTTAAACAAATTAAAGGTTTATCTAAATTATGTATACTGGATTCAGTCATTCCTTCCACCCAAACAAACCAAGGATTTCAGGAACGGGAGTTGTCAATTCCTATGGTACCATTACTTACTACCAAGCGGCATGGCCAATGTTAATGAACGTATTTTTGTCCCATTTAAACAAACCAAATGTCATACCAAATGTAAGCATGTTATGTGAAAACAATGTACTAAGTATGCAAAATGAACATACCTAGTATGAATGTGATGTAAAACAATGTACTAAGTATGAAATAAATAAACATACCTAGCATGAAATATGACGTAAAACAATGTACTAAGTATGAAATAAATGAAAATACCTAGCATGAAATATGATGTAAAACAATATACTAAGTCTGCAATAAATGAACATACATAGAAAAACACAGATAAAATCATGTACTATACGTGTACTAATGAACATAGCAAGCATAAGTTATGACAGCATGAAAAGCACGAAAGTAACAAGTAGGCACATGTGTTTCACCCCCAAAATGTTTGAAAAACAGTAAAAGAGGGAACTGTGTACTCACATGAGAATGCTTAGAAGTCTTTGAATTACAACCAAGCAATGCTAGAAGGATCACGGAATCAATCGGCACCTAATATAGGTAACTACGTTAATAAACGGACCTAAATCGGAGGATCGGATAGAATGAGGTTTCGTAAACCAAATGAGTATAGAAACTCAAGTAATATGGTTAACAAAGCCTATATTCTAAAACGGAACCTATCCTAAGTGCTTACGACCCGTTTAGGTAGCTTATGCTACTTTAACGCGTCGTTCCTGTAAAACGCGTTCGGACCGCCTAACTAGTCCTATGACAAGTATTATATGCCTTAACATGTTTAAAAATGTTGCCTAATCAGTTTAGATGTCAAAATTTATGTTACATATGCTTAGAATGAAATTAGGCGTAAAAAGGGCATTTTGGTCATTTTCCTAAGGCATATAATTACCTATCATACAACTAACTAAACGAAGTGACCATAAGGCATAACCTCAGAAGGTTATTCCCTATACAACTATGGTCACAAAATGTGTTTGGTCGGATCCTAATGATCGACCAAACGGGTCGGGTTCGAAAGTCTAAGCGGTTGTTTAGACCGCTTATCTTACAACCCTATATAAGCACTAAACCTAAAGTGACGAGTTAAACATGTTAAAACATGTTTAACGAAGTTAGAAAACAAGTTTGATATAAAAAAAGGATTTTGATACCCAAGAATAGTTTGGTTGCAAAATACGCATGAATACGCATTTTGACCGAAACTATGACTCGTCACTAGGCCTAATCAACGTGGTAATCAGTAGGTATAGTCACAAGGGACTATAACCATCGTGATTACGCTCATGTTGCGAAGTTCAAACGAACTTCGTGTTGACCAAATCAAGGTCAAAGCAGAAAGTCAAACACTGTTTGACTTTCATGCTTGAAATACATGAACAAGCATGAAGGAAACTTACAAAAGGTCCAAGCTATGAAGATTTGAACTCAAAATACTCAGGTATGAAGCTTGAGAGCTTCAACTTAGAGCAAAATGAGAACAAAGGTGTGAAGAAGATGAAGTGAAAATGGTGGGTTTATATAGAGTTTGAAGAACCGTTAGGATCATTCCTCGATAATTGAGCTTCAATCTGGACCGTACACATAAGGCACATGGTTTTGGAATAAAAGGGGTGCTCAGAAACCATCATACGGTATTGCAAATGTTACAAAATAGACCCTAAACTTCAAGTTAAAAGCTTAAAATAACCCTGCTGTTGCTGAAACATGTTTTCTGCCCAGATAGGGTGGTGGCGTGACGCCACAGCAAGCCCAAATAGTGGTGGCGTGACACCACCACATGCCCAGTTCCAGAAAGTTTCGAAATTTGACAGTTTTGGTCCCTGCAACACTATTAAGCCTTTTTGACACGTTTAAACCCCGTTAACCCATTTTCAAGGCTTTACAAAGATGGTAAAGCATAGGGAACATGAAATATGCTCAAAAATATCTCGGATGTCGGTTCGTTTGGTCATACAGTTACGTTATCCGGTTAATTATGACGAAAACTCGAACGGACGCAAAAACGATCCAAATTAAGCGACGAATGGTATTTTGCATTCCACTCATTAAAATAAGATATTCTAATGATTACAAAATTTTTTGGATGTCCGAATATGTTCAGAACGTAAGATATGCGCGAAAATGCAAACTTATGCACTTTTGACGCTTTTAGTCCCTATTGACCAAAAAGTTTATTTTAGCACACCGAACCCCTCAAAGTCTATTTCTAAGCTATGTAAAGGATATTTAGGGTATGTTTAACTTACGATCAAGTTCCGGAATGTTCGTTACTATACAAATCGGTATAGTTTCACAGTTTGTCGAAATTAGTCCCTATAAGCGAATAAACTTGATTTTGCCATACCAAAGCCTTCAAAACTTATTTCTAAGTTATGTAAAGATTATTTAAGGTATGTCAAGCATATATTGATATTTCAGAGTGTTTGTCGAGTTAAACTGATTACGTTTACGCATTGGTTTGCGTATAACTCTCCAGAAAGCGATATAGAGTTTAAAATTGAACAAAAATCGAAATGTGCAAAATGTCAAACATATATAAACAAACATTGGGGCCAAATCACATTGTTTTATTGATAATGAACTATTCAAAGTTTGTACAATGATTACAAGCACAGGTGTCACAGTCTCCCCTACTTGTGGAAATTTCGTCCCGAAATTTATTTAGAGGAAACTTGTGAGAAAAGATGTGGATATTTCGCCTTCATTTGATCTTCACGTTCCCAAGTAAATTCTGGTCCACGTGTAGATTCCCAGCAAACTTTGACAAGTGGAATGCGCTTGCGTTTGAGCCATTTGACTTCACGGTCCATGATTTCCACAGGCTTCTCAACAAAATGCATTATGTCATTAACACGAATCTCATCAAGTGGTATGTGGAGGTTCTCATCAGCTAGAAACTGCTTGAGATTGGACACGTGAAAGGTTGGATGATGTAACAGTTGTGCTTGTAATCATTGTGAACAGTTCTATTATCAATAAAAAAATGTTATTTGATCCCAATGTTTGTTTGGTTGTGTTTTACATTTTTCATGTTTTGACTTTTGTTCAATTTCAAACTCTACATCGCTTTCTTGAGAGTTATACGCTAACTGGTACTTAAACGTACTCAGTTTAATGCGACAAATACTCTGGAACATCAACATATACTCAACATACCTTAAATAACCTTTACATAACTTAGAAATAAGTTTTGAAGGCTTTGGTATAGCAAAAACAAGTTAATTCGCTTACAGGGACTAAACTTGACAAACTGTGAAAGTATGCCAATTTGAACTGTAACGACCATTCCGGAACATGTCCATAAGTTAAACATACCATAAATATCCTTTACATAGCTTAGAAATAGGCTTTGAAGGGTTTGGTATGCTAAAACAAACTTTTGGATCATTCAGGGACTAAAAGTGTCAAAAAGTGCACAAGTTTGCACTTTCGCGCATAACTTACGTTCTGAATACATCCGGACACCCAAAAATTTATGTAAGCATCCTAATATTATGCCTTAGTGTTTGGCATAAGAAAAATCCATTCGTCGCGTCATTTGGATCGTCTTTCACGCTTATGCGCATTCCGTCGTAATTAAGCGAACATCGCAATCGTACGGCCAAACGAACCGAAATCCGGAATATTTTTGAGCATATTTCATGTCCCCTACACTTTAACTTCATCTTAGAGCCTTGAAATGAGGTTAACGGGGCTTAAACGTGCCAAAAATGGGCCAAAATACGTGTTTCTGAAGTGCAGGGACCAAAATTGTAAATTCTGATCTGGGAACCTTAGGCGGGGCGCGTAAGGATTTACCAAATCCTTAAGCGGGGCGCGTGAGACTGTCAGACAGATTCAATGTATCTATTTAATGCAGTTGGCCTTTCGTTCGATCAAGAGGCAATGCCCTTTCACCTAATCAAGAGCCAAGGGGCAATTTCTGACTTACCACAAGAATTTGACAAGTGTACGCTCGAGATCGCGGCACGATATTCGATAAACGATCCTAACGGTTCCACTTTTCCTATAAATACCCCCCCCCCTTTGTGTAAAAACTCACAAGAATCAGATCTAAAGCTCTATGTTGGAACCATTGTTTCATACCTGAGCTATTTGATCTAGATTAGCACTCGGGGACCCTCCGTAAGTCTTCTTTCGCTCTTTTATTCGCTTTTCGAGTCCGAAAGTCAACGTTTTGTTGACTTTCTGCATTGACCAGCTTATGGTCGATACGAAGTTCATGGAACTTCATAACGTGAGCGTGATCACGATGGTTATGGTCCATAGTGACCATACCTACTGATTACCCCGTTATCTAGGCTCAGTGACGAGTCGTAGTTTCGGCCAAAATGCGCATTCTTGCATATTTTGTAACCAAACTACTCGTGAGCATCAAAGCCGTTTGTTTTGATGCCAAACCTGTTTTCTAAACTTAGTTAAGCATGTTCTAACATGCTTAGCTCGTCACGTTTAGTATAGTGCTTATATAGGGTCGTAAGGTAAGCGATCTAAACCATCGCTTATACTTTCGAACCCGACCCATTTGGTCGATCTTTAGGATCCGACCAAACATATTAGGTGACCATAGCTATAACCTTCCGAGGTTATACCTTGTGGTCGCAATGTTAGGCGTTCCATACGCGTTCTACGCGAATGACGCGTTAGGGTAGCATAAGCTACCTCAACGGGTCGTGATGGACCGTAAGCACTTAGGTTAAGTTTCATTTTAGTATGTAGGCTTTGTTAAACCATATTACACGAGTCTCCATACTCGTTTGGTTTACGAACCCACGTACTATCCGATCCTCCGATTTAGGTCCGGTATATTAACATAAGCTACCTATTAGGTGCCGTTGATATTCCGTGATCTCTCGCATTACCTGATTATTTCACAAGAACAACAAAGCAACCTCAGGTGAGTACATAGAACCCCATCTTTTACTGTTTTCCAAACTGTTTTGGGGTGAAACACATGTGCCTATCTGTTACTTTCATGCTTTCCATGTTTCCACATCATATGCCTGCTATGTTGTTAGTACATTATAGTACACGATTTCATTACATTTTATGCTATGCATGCCCATTGTGTGCGTACTTAGTGCATTGATTTACATTACATTTCTGTTGCATATGTTTACTCAGCATATGGACACATTGATTTACATGAACATTTCTGTTGCATATGTTTACTCAGCATATGGACACATTGATTTACATGAACATTTCTGTTGCATATGTTTACTCAGCATATGGACACATTGATTTACATGAACATTTCTGCTGCATATGTTTACTCAGCATATGGGCACATTGATTTACATGAACATTTCTGCTTCGTATGTTTACTTAGCATACTTAGTACAATTGTTTACATCATATGCCTTCATTTTGTTATGACATTTGGTTTGTTTAACATGGGACAATACATTCATTAACATTAGCTACGCCGTTCGTTAGTAGGTAGTGGTACCATAGGAATTGACAACTCCCATTCCTGAAGTCCTGGGTTTGATAGGACTGGAAGGAGTGACCGAATTCGATATACATAACTTAGATAAACCTTTAATTTGTTTAAGGGTTTATCGCCACAGTCTCAAGGCTTGGATGTATGCATAGTTTACAATACCGCATAAATGTTAATATCAATAGAGCATGCATTTTTCCACAGAACATAACGTTGATTTAAACCACGTGTTACTTCAACGACTTGTTTTGTGCATTTTACAAATGGTTTAAGTTGATACATTTCGCTTACCATACATGATACATTTTGGGATGCACATTACATGATTTACATTGAACATAAACACGTTGACATTGACATACACATTTGGTGGTTTACATTTGAACATAAACATTTGACATGGTTTACACAATAACACTTGACATTTGGTTTACACATGAACAATTTACATGGTGGATTGGTTTGGGTAAATGATTTAAGTAACGTGGCGTGTGTAATATGATACAAACATGGTGGATACGCCGCTGGTACTTCCTATATATAAATGTTTGTATAATATTACATATCGTGGCGTTATCTAAGTCATTTCAGTTTAGACACATTACATTTTACATAAGTAACATATTCTTCACAAGACATTATTTTCACAAACAACTTATCTTATTCAACTCATTTTACTTGGTTATTCATTTAACCTTGCACTTATCTATACATATCGTTTGATGTTATCGTTTTTCAAATGGTTTACAAAGCAAAACAAATTACAAGGTTCATGACTGACTGTTATTAAACATTTCTTTAAGCTCAAGTCATGAATCCCATTTTCACAAAAACTATGTATCTCACAGGCATTTTTATGCTGACGTACCTACTTTCACATGTGTTTTCAGGAGCTATTCCATAGGATGATGATCATGACAATAGGGCGGACCTGTGCCTTAGAGACTAAAAACGAAGCTAGACTAGTTTAATCATGTTATAAACTTTGTATTTTCCTGTTTTGAAACAATGGAACACTCTTGTCAATAAATAAAATGTAACTTTAATTTCCATGGTTGTATAACAATTAATTCTGTCCACAACACTCCCCAGCGTTTCTGCCACGGTTGCATGTTATACGCAGCCGGGGTGTGACAGAAGAGTTGGTATCAGAGCCATTGGTTATAGGGAATTAGGTTATTAGTAATGCTTTGACCTAGACTATAACTTTAGGACCCTAACACAAGTTATCTTGTGTTTAGAGTTTAAAACATGCACATCACCTATCCTTAGGTGATAACCACAACGAGAACTTCGGTTCCGAACCCGCTTTGAAAATTAATCATCTGTTCTAGGATGATTGATTACTAGGTTTTGAACCCTCTATTGTAAGGTTTTGAACCCTCTGTTATAAGGTTTTGAACCCCTTTGGATTTTCAAAAATCCCGTCAAAGTTTTGGGTTAATAGTGTGAACACGTGCGAACTGGAAGAGTGAATGCCTGTACCCTGGGTTTTCTGTCTAAGGCTAGAGTGTTCGTACAAATCCACATAATCGGACCAGTCACTCTTACCTGGGAACTCTTGGGGTGAGTGTTCACTTATAGGCGAGCATGTCTTCGCGATACACTAATTCTGACCCATTCACTTTGACTAGACATTTCATGTCGCTTGTTTGCTTTGCGATGCATTACCGCCATCTTTGCTTTTGATAATATTGCTTCATCTCATTCTCTTCATCCAATCATCTCACTCGTTTCATTTCATGTTTTTCTCTTCTAGAATGCCTCCTCGACGCGACAACCAGATAGCTACTGCCGAGTTGGCGGAGATTATTGCGCAGCAGATGGCTGCTCAATTTCCGAATCTCTTTGCTCAATGGAACCAGGCCAACAACAACAACAATGGTACATGCAAATACAAGGATTTTAGCTCGGCTAAGCCACTCAAGTTTAGTGGTTCTGAGGGAGCAATTGGGCTTCTTCAGTGGTTCGAGAGCATCGAGAACACTTTCCGACATGTGCAGTGTCCTGACAATCGCAAAGTCGAGTTTTCTTCAAGCGTGTTTCAGAAGAGGGCTCTTACATGGTGGAATGGGGTTATGAGAGATCAAGGTGCAGAAGTTGCTCTAGCTCAAACATGGGCTGAACTGAGAGCTCTTATGATGAGGGAGTTTTGTCCTCGTCATGAGCAACGAGCGTTGGAGAAAGAATTTGATGTTTTGAAGCAAGATAGTGGCGAGCACAAGGCTTATACGGATAGGTTTGAGGAGTTGAGTCTTCTTTGCCCAACTATGGTTACCCCACTCGATAAGGCCATCGAAAGGTACATCGACGGCCTACCTGACTCAGTACAAGACATTCTCACTGGTAGCAACCCTACCACACTCCGTCAGGCAATCGAGTTATCAGCGACACTGACTGAGTCGCAGATTCGGAAGAATAAGCTACACAGGAAGGGTGACAAGGGCAAGAAACAGTCGGCTGACAAGGAAGATAGCAAGAAGGGTCAAAACAAGAAGGGGAAGGATTCTGGTTCCTCAAGGGGGTCAAGGAAGCGTAAGGCTTCCCAAAATTTTGCTGTCACTGCCCAAGCAAACCAGGCAGCTCCCAACCAGCATCCAGCAAAGAAACCCTACTCAGGAAGTGCACCTTTGTGCAATCGATGCAACAGTCACCACCAGCCACAATATCAGTGACGTTTCTGTACTAACTGTGGGAAATCGGGTCATCTTGTCGATGTTTGTCGGTTTGCTCAGAATCACGCAGTCCAGAACCCTGCTCAACAGGTTGCTCAGCAACAGGGTCAGGCTGCACGACCAAACTACCCACCAGGTGCATGTTATAATTGTGGGGATCTGACCCACTACAGAAATCGGTGTCCAAGACTAGTCAACCAGAACCAGAATGCAAACCAGAATCCGGCACCGGCTCGAGGTCGAGTCTTTAACATGAATGCACAAGAAGCACAAGCAGACAACGAGGTGGTGAACGGTACGTTCTTTATTAATAATCAGCCAGCATCTGTTCTTTTTGATTCGGGTGCCGACAAGAGCTTTGTGTCATTGTCTTTTGAGACAATGCTTCGCGTGTCTAGAACGAAACTAGGTAAACCTTTGACAGTAGAGGTTGCCAGTGGAGAACCCATTGTTCTTAATTCTGTTCTACGCAACTGCCAGTTGAACCTTAACGACCATATTTTTCCGATTGACCTCACGCCAATGCAACTCGGAAGCTTCGACGTTATAGTGGGAATGGATTGGTTATCCAAGCATCGCGCAGAGATAGTTTGTTCTGAGAAGATTGTTCGTGTACCGCTGTCTACAGGCGAGATCCTACAGGTTCGTGGTGAGAAGCCTGCCGGTGGTCTCAAACTTATGTCTTGTTTTAAAGCACGGAAGTATCTGCGAAAGCACTATGTGGCTTTCCTAGCACATATTACAGCAGATAAAGGCAAGGGTAAGACTATTTCAGATATTCCTGTCGTTCGGGATTATTCCGAAGTATTCCCTGAAGACTTACCCGGTCTACCTCCAGCACACCAAGTCGAGTTCCGTATTGATCTCGTACCTAGTGCAAATCCCATTGCCAGAGCTCCATACCATCTTGCACCATCAGAGATGCAAGAATTATCTAAGCAGCTTCAGGAGCTCTCTGACAAAGGTTTTATCCGTCCTAGCTTTTCACCTTGGGGTGCTCCCATTCTTTTTGTCAAGAAGAAGGATGGATCTTTTAGGATGTGTATCGATTATCGTGAGCTTAACAAGCTTACCATCAAGAATCGATATCCCCTACCTCGCATTGATGATCTCTTTGATCAATTGCAAGGCGCTTCTTATTTTTCGAAGATTGATCTTCGATCTGGATATCATCAGCTCCGTGTGCATGAAGAAGATATTCCAAAGACAGCGTTCCGTACTCGTTATGGACATTATGAGTTCACAGTCATGCCATTCGGTTTGACTAATACTCCTGCTGTTTTCATGGACTTAATGAATAGGGTCTGCAAACCTTACTTAGATAAGTTCATCATCGTTTTTATTGATGACATTTTGATATATTCTAAGACGCGAGCTGAACATGAGCAACATCTTCGTCTTACTCTGGAACTCCTAAAGAAAGAGCAACTTTTCGCCAAATTCTCCAAGTGTGAATTCTGGCTTAAAGAAGTTCAATTCTTAGGGCATATTGTCAACGAACAAGGTATTCATGTAGATCCCTCCAAGATCAGCGCGATTAAGGATTGGGATACGCCTACTACTCCTACTGAAGTTCGTTCTTTTCTTGGCCTAGCGGGTTATTACCGCCGCTTCATTGAGAATTTCTCAAAGATTGCAGTTCCTCTAACTGCTCTAACTCAGAAGAACAAGCCATTTGATTGGGGAGTCAAACAAGACGAAGCGTTTCTGACTTTGTGACGCGCCTGTCCTAACTTTGCCCGAGGGTAATGATGATTTCGTCGTTTATTGCGATGCATCTAAATTAGGTCTTGGCTGCGTCCTGATGCAAAGAAACAAAGTCATAGCATACGCATCAAGACAGTTGAAGATACATGAGAAAAACTACACCACTCATGATCTGGAGTTGGGTGCAGTTGTCTTCGCTCTTAAGATTTGGAGACACTACTTGTACGGTACAAAATGTGTGGTTTTCACGGACCACAAAAGTCTTCAACATATCTTTAATCAAAAGGAACTCAACATGAGGCAAAGACGTTGGGTTGAACTTCTAAACGACTACGACTGCGAGATTCGCTACCATCCTGGTAAGGCGAATGTTGTAGCCGATGCATTGAGTCGCAAGGAACGTACTAAGCTTCATTGTGTTCGTGTCCAATCCGTTATTCAGGCTCAAACCGATATACAAGCCCGTATTTCTCAGGCTCAACAAGCTTGTGTTTCACAAGGTTTGATGGATAAGGAATTTCCTTATCACATAACTCCTACTCTAGAACTGAAGGACAATGGATCATATTACTTCATGGACCGTTTGTGGGTCCCGAGCCAAGATAATCTTCGTACCTTGCTTATGGATGAAGCCCATAAGTCTCGCTATTCTATTCATCCTGGCTCAGATAAGATGTATAAGGATCTTCGTATTCAGTATTGGTGGCCTGGTATGAAGAAAGACATTGCCTTATACGTATCCAAATGCCTTACCTGTCTTAAGGTTAAGGCTGAACATCAGCGTCCTTCCGGATTATTGGAGCAACCAGAGATCCCAGTTTGGAAATGGGAAAACATTACTATGGATCTCATTACTAAACTCCCGCGCACAAAGAAAGGTCACGATGCCATCTGGGTAGTCGTTGATCGTCTTACAAAGTCAGCGCATTTCTTGCCAATCCGCGAGGATTTTTCGGCTGACAAGCTTGCTCAAATCTACGTAGATGAAATTGTAGCTCGACATGGTGTTCCTTTGAACATCATTTCTGACAGAGATGCTCGTTTCACTTCTCATTTTTGGAGAACCATGCAATCTGCTATGGGGTCTCAACTTAATCTGAGCACAGCTTATCATCCGCAAACGGATGGTCAATCTGAAAGAACAATCCAGACACTGGAGGATATGCTTAGAGCTTGTGTGATCGATTTTGGTGGTAGTTGGGATTCACATCTTCCATTGATTGAATTCTCCTACAACAACAGTTATCACTCCAGCATCAACATGGCTCCTTTCGAGGCTCTCTATGGTCGAAAATGTCGTTCACCAGTCTGCTGGAATGAGATCGGCGAGGCTCAGCTTACTGGACCTGCCCTCATTTTAGAGACAACAGATAAGGTTAAGAGAGTTCGTGATAACCTTCAGATAGCTAGAAGCCGTCAAAAGAGTTACGCGGACCTAAAACGCAAACCCTTGGATTTTCAAGTCGGTGATCGTGTATTACTTAAGGTCTCACCTTGGAAAGGAGTGATCAGATTTGGAAAGAAAGGAAAACTTGCACCTAGATACGTTGGACCATTTAAGATCGTCGAAAGAATCGGCAAGGTAGCCTACAGACTTGAGTTACCTCCTGAACTTGGAAATGTTCATCCAACTTTTCACGTGTCCAATCTCAAGAGGTGTTTAGCTGATGAGAACCTCCACATACCGCTTGACGAAATTCGTGTTGATAAAACTCTGAAATTTGTCGAGAAACCAGTGGAAATCATGGAACGTGAAGTCAAGTGGCTCAAACGCAAGCGCATTCCTTTGGTCAAGGTTCGATGGGAATCTAAACGTGGACCCGAGTTTACTTGGGAACGTGAAGATCAAATGAAGGCCAAATATCCGCATCTTTTTCCACGAGTTTCCTCTAAATAAATTTCGGGACGAAATTTCCACAAGTAGGGGAGACTGTAACATTTGTGCTTGTAATCATTGTGAACAGTTCTATTATCAATAAAAAAATGTTATTTGATCCCAATGTTTGTTTGGTTGTGTTTTACATTTTTCATGTTTTGACTTTTGTTCAATTTCAAACTCTACATCGCTTTCTTGAGAGTTATACGCTAACTGGTACTTAAACGTACTCAGTTTAATGCGACAAATACTCTGGAACATCAACATATACTCAACATACCTTAAATAACCTTTACATAACTTAGAAATAAGTTTTGAAGGCTTTGGTATAGCAAAAACAAGTTAATTCGCTTACAGGGACTAAACTTGACAAACTGCGAAAGTATGCCAATTTGAACTGTAACGAACATTCCGGAACATGTCCATAAGTTAAACATACCATAAATATCCTTTACATAGCTTAGAAATAGGCTTTGAAGGGTTTGGTATGCTAAAACAAACTTTTGGATCATTCAGGGACTAAAAGTGTCAAAAAGTGCACAAGTTTGCACTTTCGCGCATAACTTACGTTCTGAATACATCCGGACACCCAAAAATTTATGTAAGCATCCTAATATTATGCCTTAGTGTTTGGCATAAGAAAAATCCATTCGTCGCGTCATTTGGATCGTCTTCCACGCTTATGCGCATTCCGTCGTAATTAAGCGAACATCGCAATCGTACGGCCAAACGAACCAAAATCCGGAATATTTTTGAGCATATTTCATGTCCCCTACACTTTAACTTCATCTTAGAGCCTTGAAATGAGGTTAACGGGGCTTAAACGTGCCAAAAATGGGCCAAAATACGTGTTTCTGAAGTGCAGGGACCAAAATTGTAAATTCTGATCTGGGAACCTTAGGCGGGGCGCGTAAGGATTTACCAAATCCTTACGCGGGGCGCGTGAGACTGTCAGACAGATTCAATGTATCTATTTAATGTAGTTGGCCTTTCGTTCGATCAAGAGGCAATGCCCTTTCACCTAATCAAGAGCCAAGGGGCAATTTCTGACTTACCACAAGAATTTGACAAGTGTACGCTCGAGATCGCGGCACGATATTCGATAAACGATCCTAACGGTTCCACTTTTCCTATAAATACCCCCCCCCTTTTGTGTAAAAACCCACAAGAATCAGATCTAAAGCTCTAAGTTGGAACCATTGTTTCATACCTGAGCTATTTGATCTAGATTAGCACTCGGGGACCCTCCGTAAGTCTTCTTTCGCTCTTTTATTCGCTTTTCGAGTCCGAAAGTCAACGTTTTGTTGACTTTCTGCATTAACCAGCTTATGGTCGATGCGAAGTTCATGGAACTTCATAATGTGAGCGTGATCACGATGGTTATGGTCCATAGTGACCATACCTACTGATTACCCCGTTATCTAGGCTCAGTGACGAGTCGTAGTTTCGGCCAAAATGCGCATTCTTGCGTATTTTGTAACCAAACTACTCGTGAGCATCAAAGCCGTTTGTTTTGATGCCAAACCTGTTTTCTAAACTTAGTTAAGCATGTTCTAACATGCTTAGCTCGTCACGTTTAGTATAGTGCTTATATAGGGTCGTAAGGTAAGCGATCTAAACCATCGCTTATACTTTCGAACCCGACCCATTTGGTCGATCTTTAGGATCCGACCAAACATATTAGGTGACCATAGCTATAACCTTCCGAGGTTATACCTTGTGGTCGCAATGTTAGGCGTTCCATACGCGTTCTACGCGAACGACGCGTTAGGGTAGCATAAGCTACCTCAACGGGTCGTGATGGACCGTAAGCACTTAGGTTAAGTTTCATTTTAGTATGTAGGCTTTGTTAAACCATATTACACGAGTCTCTATACTCGTTTGGTTTACGAACCCACGTACTATCCGATCCTCCGATTTAGGTCCGGTATATTAACATAAGCTACCTATTAGGTGCCGTTGATATTCCGTGATCTCTCGCATTACCTGATTATTTCACAAGAACAACAAAGCAACCTCAGGTGAGTACATAGAACCCCATCTTTTACTGTTTTCCAAACTGTTTTGGGGTGAAACACATGTGCCTATCTGTTACTTTCATGCTTTCCATGTTTCCACATCATATGCCTGCTATGTTGTTAGTACATTATAGTACACGATTTCATTACATTTTATGCTATGTATGCCCATTGTGTGCGTACTTAGTGCATTGATTTACATTACATTTCTGTTGCATATGTTTACTCAGCATATGGACACATTGATTTACATGAACATTTCTGTTGCATATGTTTACTCAGCATATGGACACATTGATTTACATGAACATTTCTGTTGCATATGTTTACTCAGCATATGGACACATTGATTTGCATGAACATTTCTGCTGCATATGTTTACTCAGCATATGGGCACATTGATTTACATGAACATTTCTGCTTCGTATGTTTACTTAGCATACTTAGTACAATTGTTTACATCACATGCCTTCATTTTGTTATGACATTTGGTTTGTTTAACATGGGACAATACATTCATTAACATTAGCTACGCCGAATTGACAACTCCCATTCCTGAAGTCCTGGGTTTGATAGGACTGGAAGGAGTGACCGAATTCGATATACATAACTTAGATAAACCTTTAATTTGTTTAAGGGTTTATCGCCACAGTCTCAAGGCTTGGATGTATGCATAGTTTACAATACCGCATAAATGTTAATATCAATAGAGCATGCATTTTTCCACAGAACATAACGTTGATTTAAACCACGTGTTACTTCAACGACTTGTTTTGTGCATTTTACAAATGGTTTAAGTTGATACATTTCGCTTACCATACATGATACATTTTGGGATGCACATTACATGATTTACATTGAACATAAACACGTTGACATTGACATACACATTTGGTGGTTTACATTTGAACATAAACATTTGACATGGTTTACACAATAACACTTGACATTTGGTTTACACATGAACAATTTACATGGTGGATTGGTTTGGGTAAATGATTTAAGTAACGTGGCGTGTGTAATATGATACAAACATGGTGGATACGCCGCTGGTACTTCCTATATATAAATGTTTGTATAATATTACATATCGTGGCGTTATCTAAGTCATTTCAGTTTAGACACATTACATTTTACATAAGTAACATATTCTTCACAAGACATTATTTTCACAAACAACTTATCTTATTCAACTCATTTTACTTGGTTATTCATTTAACCTTGCACTTATCTATACATATCGTTTGATGTTATCGTTTTTCAAATGGTTTACAAAGCAAAACAAATTACAAGGTTCATGACTGACTGTTATTAAACATTTCTTTAAGCTCAAGTCATGAATCCCATTTTCACAAAAACTATGTATCTCACAGGCATTTTTATGCTGACGTACCTACTTTCACATGTGTTTTCAGAAGCTATTCCATAGGATGATGATCATGACACTAGGGCGGACCTGTGCCTTAGAGACTAAAAACGAAGCTAGACTAGTTTAATCATGTTATAAACTTTGTATTTTCCTGTTTTGAAACAATGGAACACTCTTGTCAATAAATAAAATGTAACTTTAATTTCCATGGTTGTATAACAATTAATTCTGTCCACAACACTCCCCGGCGTTTCCGCCGCGGTTGCATGTTATACGCGGCCGGGGTGTGACAAATGAACATTTCCAAGTTCAGGAGGTAACTCAAGTCTGTAGGCTACCTTTCCGATTCTTTCGACGATCTTGAATGGTCCAACATATCTAGGTGCAAGTTTTCCCGTCTTTCCAAATCTGATCACACCTTTCCAAGGTGAAACCTTGAGTAGCACGTGATAACCGACTTGAAATTCCAAGGGCTTGCGTCGTCGATCTGCATAACTCTTTTGACGGCTTCTAGCTGTCTGAAGGTTATCGCGAACTTTCTTAACCTTATCTGTTGTCTCTAGAATGAGGTCAGGTCTAGTAAGCTGAGCCTCACCGATCTCATTCCAGCAGACTGGTGAACAACATTTTCGACCATAGAGAGCCTCGAAAGGAGCCATGTTGATGCTGGAGTGATAACTATTGTTGAAGGAGAATTCAATCAACGGAAGATACGAATCCCAACTACCACCAAAATCGATCACACAAGCTCTAAGCATATCCTCCAATGTCTGGATTGTTCTTTCCGATTGGCCATCTGATTGCGGATGATAAGCTGTGCTCAAATTAAGTTGGGTCCCCATAGCAGATTGCATGGTTCTCCAAAAACGAGACGAGAATCGAGCATCTCTGTCAGAAATAATGTTCAAAGGAACACTATGTCTAGATACAATTTCATCCACATAAATTTTAGCAAGCTTGTCAGCAGATAGATCCTCACGGATTGGCAAGAAATGCGCTGACTTTGTAAGACGATCAACAACTACCCAGATGGCATCATGACCTCTCTTAGTACGCGAAAGTTTGGTAATAAGATCCATTACAATGTTTTCCCATTTCCAAACTGGAATCTCTGGTTTCTCCAATAAACCAGAGGGATGTTGGTGTTCAGCCTTAACCTTAAGATAAGTAAGGCATTTTGATACGTATAAGGCAATGTCTTTCTTCATACTAGGCCACCAATACCGAGTACGAAGATCCTTATACATTTTATATGCACCAGGATGAATAGAATAACAAGACTTATGAGCTTCATCCATTAGCAAGGTGCGGAGATTTTCTTGACTTGGGACCCACAAACGGTCCATGAAATAATATGATCCATTGTCTTTCAGTTCAAGATCAGGCTTAATGTGATAGGGTAATTCCTTACCCATCAAACCTTGTGTAACACAAGTATGTTGAGCCTGAGAAATGCGAGTTTGAGGATCAGATCGAACCTTGACACAAAGAAGCTTGACACGTTCTTTACGACTTAATGCGTCAGCCACGACATTCGCCTTACTAGGATGGTAGCGAATTTCGCAGTCATAATCGTTTAGAAGTTCAATCCAACGTCGTTGCCTCATGTTGAGTTCTTTCTGATTGAAGATGTGCTGAAGACTTTTGTGGTCAGTAAAAACCACACATTTTGTACCATACAAATAGTGTCTCCAGATTTTGATAGCGAATACAACTGCACCTAACTCAAGATCATGAGTAGTGTAGTTCTTCTCGTGTACCTTCAACTACCTCGATGCATATGCTATGACTTTGTTCCTTTGCATGAGAACACAACCAAGACCCAAGTTTGACGCATCACGATACACGACAAAATCATCATTGCCCTCAGGTAAAGATAGAATAGCTGTATCACAAAGCTTCTGTTTCATGGTCTGAAAAGCTTCTTCCTGTTTGGTTCCCCATTCAAAGTGTCTGTTCTTCTGTGTTAGAGCTGTTAGTGCATGCATCTGTAGACTTCGTCTTGTATCGAGTCTTTGATTTCATTGTATAGATTAGGGCACGTTTTATGAGAAAATAAGAAGTCTTAGTATGTCAGAAGTCTGATTTCGCTCCTCGAAGCTGATTTCGCTCCAAGACTGCATGTGGATGATTTCGGGCGAAATTACTTAATTCTGATCTTGCTCCTATTGACATGTGTCATCTCGGGCGAAATCAGGACCCTATATATAGGTCACCTGGAGCGAAATCAAGTAACAATTGCCTTGTAATCCTTGCCCAAGTGATGTCGGTGTGAGAATCGATTGTAATCAACGTCAAATCAATACAATCAGTGATTTAAGTGAAGATCAAGCTGTTACTAAGTCTATTTCTTGTTTTCCGCACCTGAAATAGATCAGAACCTCTCCGAATGACTCATTTGGGTCAGCCACACGATCCTACAAGTGGTATCAGAGCCAGTTGGAGGAGTTCTGCAGTTTACAGCCGTATTTGATTGAAAATTCTTGCTTCTACACCTTCTTTCATCAATTCAGGAAGTTTTAACGGTCAGAATCAGTTCAAAGTTTCACAGATTGTATAAAATTGGACATAGACAAACCCTAAAAAGTTTCATAGCTAAAATCAGCTTAAAATTGGACAAAATGGACCTGCGAGTTGATTTTGCTCGAACGGGAATATTCTGATTTCGCTCGATATTGCACCTGATTTCGCTCCTGGGATACAAATTTTGGAATTTCGCTCCAAAATCCCTTGTGATTCCACTCCAAGAGTCTGTGGTGATTTCGCTCCAGATTACCATAGTTGTCTGATTTCGCTCCAATCTGCCAAATCTTTGATTTCGCTTCACTGAATTTTGGGATTTCGCTCCAGACTGCACTTGAGTGATTTCATTTCTGAGACTTGTTTGCTATTTCGCTCCAAAAGCTGCTATTTGGTTAATTTCGCTCGAAATCAAATATTTTTGAAAAACATGATACGTCATCATGAGTGAAGAATTCTACAACGCGTTTGTAACTCCATCTACTCCAGTTGTTATTGCTCAAGCCATGAATTTGGAAAATGAGATAGGAACTACACAAAAGCCTCCGAAACTGATGAGTATCGAAGAATACTACGGGTGGAAAGATAGATTCGAAAACTGGGTCCAGGCAAATCATCTTAGGTCTTGGGAATGTATTCTGAAGAAATATATGTTACCACGTACAGATTTGCAGGTTATCAAAGAACTATCAGAATTTACCGATCAAGAACGAAATATGTACAAAGCTGAAAAAATGATGATCAGTCTGCTTCAATAAGCCATCAAAGAAGACATCTTCATACTGCTTCAGCATGACAAAACATCGAAATTGATTTGGGATGCTCTTCGTGTAAAATTTGAGGGTAGTGAGAACATGATTAAGAGTAAGAAGGCATTGCTCAAGATAGAGTTTGATTTGTTCAGTAGTTTACCGGGAGAGGATACGAAGAAGCTGATTGAGCGATACTGCCATTTAGTGCGATCCATGTCGATGCTGAGTGTTACAAAAGATCGTGAAGAGTGGGTAGACAAGCTAGCCGATGCTCTACCACAAAAGGAATGGGGTACCTATTTGATGATTCTGAAGAATACGGGTGTTTATGATGGGTTAACGATTTCTCAGTTTATTGAAAAGATTCAAAGTCAGGATCTAGAACAACAAAAGATCGCGAGGATGAATAGTCTAAGTGGTCAACAGGATGTAAAAATGTATTACAAAGGTAGTGTTCCAGTTCTAGAAGCTGAGAGAAGTCCGAAAATCCAAACTGTGTTTAGTGCGAGGGATTCTACAGATAAGGTTGACCAGAGTTCAACTAAAAGCAGCAGTGGTTTCTCTTCATTTTCGAGTGTCAATCCGAAAGAGGCAACTACAACTTTCCATTCTGAAAACACGAAGACGGGAAATGGTTGTGTGATCCAATGCAACATCGCATTAAATCTTCCAGATGGTCAAAATTTTTCTGAAGAAACTGCTAAAGACCACATGGCTTTACTTGGTTCTGTGCTTCTCTCGTATGAAGGTCTAGTTGCAGGTCGGATCGGGAATCCTATGCTCACAAAGGAGGATTACGATCAGATAGACGCCGAAGAGATGGAATTAATGGATATCAAATGGTGTCTAGCTAGTGTTCTTAGACGAGCTGAAAAATTCAAGCTTATTACTGGGAGAAATGACTTTCTTGATGCACATGTTTCTACTTTAGGTTTTAATAAATCTAAAGTTACTTGTTTTCGATGCAGGGAGAAAGGTCATTTCAAGAGGGAGTGCAAGAACAGGGAAGCTAGTGGAGCTCAGAATCCGTTTGGAAAAGACGATTACTACCGGAAAGCCATTTATCAGCAGGTTGGTCAACAGCAAGAACCACAGGTGGCTCATGGTAGAAAGATTGAAGATTCTAAGAAAGCATGTTTGGTAGATTTTAATTGGAACGACTACATATCACCAGAAAGCAAAGTCTGTTTGGTCAATCAAGATGATGAAAGACTACCTGAAGGCTTCAGCTGGGATATGTTTGTTGATGAAAAATGAGAGTTCAAAGTATTCATTGCTAAGATTGTTAGAGAACCATATATGTTTACCACATGGATGAAGTCTATTGGTGAGACTGTGAAGAATGTGGAGGAAGAGTCTGTTGTTTCTGATGAAAACTCACAGAGTTCTGATGAGAGTATACCAAGTGATGCTAGTTCAGAAAAAGAAGTTGTCTTCGATCAAACACCATCTGATTCTGGTTCATCGGATGATAATTCTGAAAAATCAATTGAGTTTGATAAGTCACCAACTGATGATAGCAGTGATGATGAGGAAGAGAAACATATTAACATTGCAAAATCTCATCTTTCTCCTGAAAGTTTTCATTTCTATTTTGCAGATCGCTTGGAGAAACTAAAAGAGAAACGAGCTGCAAAAGAGCAACAAGAAATGAAGACTGAACGTATTGTTCAAAATAAGGAAGATGAAAGTGTTGCTGAGGAGATTGTTGAGACTGAACAGGTTAATGAAGCAGAAAAGGTGACTGGAACAGAGAAAGTAATCGAAGCTGAAAAGATTATAGAAGTGGAAAAGATCATTGAAGTTGAAAAGATTGTTGAAGTCATCAAGCCATGTTCAAAGTGTCTTGAACCATGCAAAGAATGTGTAGCCAAAGACGAAATGATAGCTGAATATGAGAAGAAGAAAGAGCAGTTGTTGTTCAATCTCAATTACGTAAAAGAATCTTATGATGTCTTGAACAGAACAATGATTGGTCTTCAAAAGACAAACTCAGAAAGAGAACAAGCACTAACAATGATGAATGCGGTGATGATGACAAAACAGAAAGCTATCAATTTCTACATCGAAGAAAGTGCTGAATGGAAGCAAGAGTTGGAAACAGAGAAAATTGAGAATGAGAGAATCAGACGTTTATTGCAGAGTTACTCTAGTTCTGATTATCTCATTGATCGAATTTATCCGACTGTTGCAGGTATGGAAGCTTTCCAAGATGAGAAGTGTGACACCTGTGTCACTTCAGCCATCAAACAAATACTGAACCAATGAAATATTGTATTTCATACTTGGGATTTGTAAAAATATGTATATCATTTGCACATATCAATTCTTGTTCAATTTCGGGCTCTAAATCGCTTTCTGGAAGGTTATACGCGCACTGATGCGTAAATATAACCAGTTTAATGCAACAAACACTCCGAAATAGTGACATAGGCTTAACATACCCTAAATAACGTTTACATAACTTAGAAATAGGTTTTGGAAGGTTTGGTGTGCCGAAATCAAGTCTATTCGCTTACAGGGACTAAATATGACAAACTGCGAAAGTATGCCAATTTGAACTGTAACGAACATTCCGTAACATGATCATAAGTTAAACACACCCCAAATATCCTTTACTTAGCTTAGAAATAGGCTTTGAGGTGTTCAGTGTGCTAAAATAAACTTTCTGGTCATTTAGGGACTAAAAGCGTCAAAAATGCATAAGTTTGCATTTTCGCGCATATCTTACGTTCTGAATACATCCGGACCTCCAAAAATTTATGTAAGCATTAAAATATTTTATTTTAGTGTTTGGAATAAGAAAAATCCATTCGTCGCGCAATTTGGATCGTTTTTCGCGCTTATGCTCATTCCGTCGTAATTAAGCAAACATCGCGATCGTACGACCAAACGAACCGACATCCGGCATATTTTTGAGCATGTTTCAGGTCCACAATGTTTAGGCATCATTTTAGGGCCTTAAAGTTGGCTTATCGGGCCTTAAACGTGTCGAAAATGGACTGAAACATGTGCAGGGACCTATTCTGCCATTTCTGTTTGAAACTGCAGAAGGGAGGCGAGGTGGGGCGCGAGGGTACCTAGGCGTCACGCGAGGCCCCCATCTGGGCAGAAAGTGGTTTCCAGCTATTTTCCAGCTTTTTCCCACCTTTGCACATGGTTTTTAGGTTTCTATGGGCTGGTTTGGAGGCTCCATGTGACACCTGTGTCACTTCAACCATCAAACAAATTCCAAAACAATGAAATATTGTATCTCATACTTGGGATTCGTAAAAATATGTGTATCATTTGCACACATCAACTCTTGTTCGATTTTAAGCTTTAAATCGCTCTCTGGAAGGTTATACGCGCTCTGATGCGTAAAAATAACCAGTTTAATCCAACGAACACTTCGGAATAGTGACATAGGCTTAACATACCTTAAATAACTTTTACATAACTTAGAAATAAGTTTTGAAGGCTTTGGTATGGCAAAAACAAGTTAATTCGCTTACAGGGACTAAACTTGACAAACTGCGAAAGTATGCCAATTTGAACTGTAACGAACATTCCGGAACACGTCCATAAGTTAAACATACCATAAATATCCTTTACATAGCTTATAAATAGGCCTTGAGGTGTTTGGTATGCTAAAACAAACTTTTGGATCATTCAGGGACTAAAAGTGTCAAAAAGTGCACAAGTTTGCACTTTCGCGCATAACTTACGTTCTGAATACATCCGGACATCCAAAAATTTATGTAAGCATCCTTATATTATGCCTTAGTGTATGGCATGAGAAAAATCCATTCGTCGCGCAATTTGGATCATCTTGCGCGCTTATGCGCATTCCGTCGTAATTAACCGAACATCGCGACCGTACGGCCAAACGAACCGACATCCGAGATATTTTTGAGCACATTTTAAGTTCCCTATACTTTAACATCATTTTAGAGCTTTGAAATGGGGTTAACGGGGCTTAAACGTGTCAAAAATGCATCAAATACCAAGTTTTGGAGCTGCAGGGACCAAAACTGTAAATCTGCCAAACTAAGGGCTTACGGACCGTAAGCCAAAACCCATACGGTCCGTAAGGAGTCCCCAGTATAGCAGATTCATTGAATCCACTTGCAGTTGGCCTTTCGTTCGTTCAAGGGGCAATGCCCTTTCACCCAATCAAGGGCCAAGGGCCATTTTTAGTAACCATAACATTTTGACAAGTGGACGCTTAGGATCGTGGCACGAAAATCAAGAAACGATCCTAACGGCTTTGCCTTTCCTATAAATACCCCCCCCCCCTTGTTGCTAAAAACTCACACAATCTGATCAAAATGCTCTAAGTTGATGCCATTGCTTCATACCTGAGCTCTTTGATCTAGATTAGCATTCGGGGACCCTCCGTAAGACTTCTTTCGTTCTTTTATTCGCTTTTCAAGTCCGAAAGTCAACGTTTTGTTGACTTTCTGCATTGACCAGCCTATGGTCAACCCGAAGTTCATGGAACTTCATAACGTGAGCATGATCACGATGGTTATAGTCCGTAGTGAATATACCTACTGATTACCACGTTATCTAGGCTCAGTGACGAGTCGTAGTTTCGGCCAAAATGTGCATTCTTGCATATTTTGTAACCAAACTACTCGTGAGCATCAAAGCCGTTTGCTTTGATGCCAAACCTGTTTTCTAAACTTAGTTAAGCATGTTCTAACATGCTTAGCTCGTCACTTTTAGTTTAGTGCTTATATAGGGTCGTAAGGTAAGCGATCTAAACCATCGCTTATACTTTCGAACCCGACCCATTTGGTCGATCATTAGGATCCGACCAAACACATTAGGTGACCATAGCTATAACCTTCCGAGGTTATACCTTGTGGTCACGATGTTAGGCGTTCCAGACGCGTTCTACGCGAACGACGCGTAAGGTAGCATAAGCTACCTAAACGGGTCGTGATGGGTCGCAAGCACTTAGGTTAGGTTTCATTTTAGTATGTAGGCTTTGTTAAACCATATTACACGAGTCTCCATACTCGTTTGGTTTACGAACCCGCATACTATCCGATCCTTCCGATTTGGTCCGGTATATTAACATAGCTACCTATTAGGTGCCGTCTGATATTCCGTAATCTCTAGCATTGTTTGGTTATCATACAAGAACTTCTAAGCAATCTCAGGTGAGTACATTGAACCCCTCTTTTACTGTTTTCAACTGTTTTGGGGTGAAGCATGTGTACCTATCTGTTATTTTCATGATTTCAAAATATAATTGATTATACATGTTAGTATTTATCTTTTGACAAACTAAATGACTATCTATGGTTTAAACACTGATTTCTCAAAGATTACAAAAGTAATTGTTGGAATAGTACTTATTTTGTTCACCAGACCGATTGGTAGTATGATATAGCGCTATAGGACTAGACACCCCATTCCTGTTGTCATGGAATGTCTGAAACCAATTTGTTTCCCCATCCAAATAGGGATTTCCTTTGTGGTATCCTTATAGTCTCAAAGGTGTAGTTTGATGCACTAGGTCTGAATGAATTCTTAAATCGCACCTTTAAAGTATATTTTGATATACTCCCAAAAAGTATAGTTTGATATACTCTCATGTGTGGTATTGTACAGAACCAATCTATGCATTTTATCAACAAACCAAAACATATTTTTAATATGTTATTTACAAATCCAAAGTATACTGTTAATATGCTACTATAAGGTTATTCGTTTAACCTTACATTATTTTACAAAGCATAACTTTTGATTTATTCAAACACCTTGTTTTGTACAATTTTTACTTGTGGTTTAAGAAATCTCATTTCACTTACCATACATAACTTTTGTTTATACATTACATGGTTTACATTTAACTTGAGTTATACAACAACCTTGGACTATTGGTTTAAACATGAACATTCTATATTGGTGGTTTGGTTTGCGTAAGTGACTTAAGTAACGAGGCGGGTGTAATATGATACAAGCATGGTGGATACGCCACTGGTACTTCCTATATATAAGTGTTTGTATGGTATCACATATCGTAGCGTTATTTGAATCATTTCAATTTAGGTCATATAACATTTTATACAAATAACACACTTTTCACAAGACAATGATTTACAAACGACTTATCTTATACAAACTCATTTTACATGGTTATCCAATTAACCACACAGTGTTCTCTTATTTTTACATATCATCTGATTTTATCGTTTTTCAAATGATTTACAAGACAAAGCAAATTACAAGGTTCATGACTGACTGTTATTAAACGTTTTCTTTAAACTCAAGTCATGAATCCCATTTTCACAAAACCTATGTATCTCACAGGCATTTTTATGCTGATGTACCTATTTTTACACAAGTTTCAGGTGTCGTCTTGAGATGATTATTGATATATGCTACATTTAGGATGGACTCGTGCCTTAGCAACTTTAAAACTTGGAAGATCATAGTTGTACTTATTTGATTGTATTAGAACAATGAGTCCATTTAATCAATAAAACAATATTTCAATTTCCATGTGTTATGAAACAATGATTCTGTTACAACACTCCCCAACATTTCCACCACGTTTTGTTGTTCCACGTGGTCGGGGTGTGACACTCCAATGGTTTTCTAAAACTATGGGCTCGATGTGTACGACTAGGATTGAATCTCGGATAACGAGGAACGATCTTAACGGTTCAACTACACCTATAAATACCCCTCACCATTCACTTGCAAAACCCACTTGATTTCTTGAGATTTCTCTAAGTTGGAGTGCTAAACCACTTCATACCTAAGAATACTTGGGAAATCAAAGCTTGCGGGGACCCTTTGTAAGTACTCCTTCGTTCTTTTCATTCATTTTTATCGTAAAAGTCAAACTGCGTTTGACTTTCTGTGTGACATCTGTGCTTGTAATCATTGTAAACAGTTCAGTTATCAATGAAATAAAGTTATTTGATCCCAATGTTTGTTTGTTTGTGTTTGATGCTTTTCATGTTTTGACTTTTATTCGATTTCAAACTCTATATCGCTTTCTGGAGAATTATACGCAAACTGGTGCGTAAACGTAATCAGTTATATGCAACAAATACTCCGGAACATCAATTTATGCTTAACATACCTTAAATAACCTTTACATAACTTAGAAATAAGTTTTGAAGGCTTTGGCATGGCAAAATTCAAGTTAATTCGCTTACAGGGACTAAAATTGACAAACTACGAAAGTATGCCGATTTGAACTGTGACGAACATTCCGGAACATGCCCATAAGTTAAAAACATCCTAAAATATCCTTTACATAGCTTAGAAATAGGCTTTGAGGGGTTCGGTGGGCTAAAATAAACTTTTGGGTCATTCAGGGACTAAAAGCGTCAAAAAGTGCATAAGTTTGCATTTTCACGCATAACTTACGTTCTGAATACATCCGGACATCCAAAAATTTATGTAAGCATTAAAATATTATGTTTTAATGTTTGGCATGAGAAAAATCCATTCGTCGCGCAATTTGGATCGTTTTTCGCACTTATGCGCATTCCGTCGTAATTAAGCGAGCATCGCGATCGTACGACCAAACGAACCGACATCTGAGATATTTTTGAGCATGTTTTCAGTTACCTATACTTTAACTTCATTTTAGAGGCTTGAAATGAGGTTAACGGGCCTTAAACATGTCGAAAATGGACTTAAAAGCATGCAGGGGCTAAAACTGTCATTTTTGAAAAGTTATGCTGATCAGACAACCTCAGGCGGCCCACTTGAGTTTATGTGGATCCTGATGCGGGCCGCATGGCCTCCCCAGATATGCAAAAATATTGCAAACAGCTGTTTGCAGCTGTGTAGCACTTCAAAACCACTTGCAAATGGTTTTTATCAATCCTAGGGGCTCCCATGGGTTTGTAATTCAGTGGGTATGTGTTGTATGGCTCAGATTTAACACTTGGGGAACAAGAAACGATCTTAACGGTTCCATGTTTCCTATAAATACCCCCCATGTCTTGCTCATTTTCCCTCACATTTGAAATCTGATTCAAAGCTCTCTAAGTGGAAGTTTATATACTTCCTACCTGAGAGTGAATCGGGTTCAAATCTTGCGGGGACCTTCTGTAATATTCTTTTGCGTTTTTCGTTCGTTTTAGCGTTAAAGTCAAACTGCGTTTGACTTTCTGCATTGACCAGTTTATGGTCAATGCGAAGTTCGTTTGAACTTCATAACGTGAGCGTAATCACGATGGTTATGGTCCCTAGTGACTATACCTACTGATTACCACGTTATCTAGGCTCAGTGACGAGTCGTAGTTTCGGCCAAAATGCGTTTTCTCGTGTATTTTGTAACCAAACTACTCTAGGGTATTAAAACCGTTTGTTTTAATACCAAACCTGTTTTCTAAACATTACTAAACATGTTCTAGCATGTTTAGCTCGTCGCTTTTAGATTTGTGCTTGTTTAGGGTCGTAAAGGTAAGCGATCTAATCAATCGCTTATGCTTACGAACCCGACCCATTTGGTCGATCTTTAGGATCCGACCAAACATTTTAGGTGACCATAGTTGTATAGGGAATAACCTTCCGAGGTTATACCTTATGGTCACGACGTTTAAGTAGTTGTATGATAAGTAGTTCTTATGCCTTAGGTAAATTACCAAAATACCCTTTTTGCGCCAAAATTCATTTTAAGCCTATGTAACATAATTTTTTACATCTAAACTGATTTAGCAACAATATTAAGCATGTTAAGGCATATCTTAGTTGTCATAGGACTAGTTAGGCTTTCCGAACGCGTTTACGCGAACTACGCGTTAAAGTAGCATAAGCTACCTAAGCGGGTCGTAACGGGTCAAAAGCACTTAGGATAGGTTTTGTTTTAGTATATAGGCTTTGTCAAACCATATTACATAAGTTCCCACACTTATTTGGTTTACGAACCCTCGTACTACCCGATCCTCCGATAGGTCCGTTTATTAATGTAGATACCTATATAGGTGCCGTTTGATTCCGTGATCTACTAGCATTGTTTGGTGGTTATCCTACGACTTCTAAGCAATCACAAGTGAGTACATAATCCCCTCTTTTACTGTTTTCCAAACATTTTGGGGTGAAACACATGTGCCTACTTGTTACTTTCGTGCTTTCTTGTTTTCACATCATATGCTTGCTATGTTCTTTAGTACACTTATAGTACGTGATTTTATTACATTGTTTTGCTATGTATGTTAACTTAGCATGCTAGCACATTGATTTACATTACATTGTTTTTGCTATATATGTTTACATGGCATATTAGCACATTGTTTTACATGACTTTTCTGCTTTGTATGTTTACTTAGCATACTTAGTACATTGTTTTCACATAACTTGTTTACATTTGGTATGACATTTGGTTTGCATAAACGGTTCTTTACTACATTCATTAACATTAGCTACGCCGCTCGGTAGTAAGTAATGGTACCATAGGACTTGACAAATCCCGTTCCTGTCACCCTAGGTTTGTTTGGGTGAAAGGAATGAGTGAATCCGAAAACATTTTACTTTGATAACCTTTACTCTAAGGTTATCCTGCTGTCTCAAGGCTTGAATGTAATGCGTTAACTTACCACATAAATGTTTGTATCAATAAAACAAGCTTTTACTGGGCAAAACATAACTTTTTGATTTATTCAAAATACTTTGTTTTGTTCCTTTTTACTTATGGTTAAGTATTCTCATTTTGTTACTTACCATACATAACTTTTGTTTTAACTACATGACTATATTTTGGGTTTTAAACATTGACAATGGTTTAGACAAGAACATTTGATGATTGGTTTGAACATGAACTATATGCTTTGGTGATTTGTTTAAGTGACTTAAGTAACGATATGTGTGTAGTATGCTACAAGCATGGTGGATACGCCGCTGGTACTTCCTATATATAAGTGCTTGTAATGTATTACATGACATACCGTTATTTAAATCATTCAATTTTGGACTTATACACTTTACACAAATAATATCTTTTTCACAAGACTTTGTTTTAGAAAACAAATTATTTTATACAACTTATTTCTACTTGGTTATTCTTTAACCATACATTATTCTTTACTTATACATATCATCTGATTTTATCGCTTTTCAATGGATTTACAAAACAAAACAACTTACAAGGTTCATGACTAACTTTCATTAAACACTTTTCTTAAACCTAAGTCATGAATCCTATTTTCACAAAACCTATGTTACTCACAGGCATTGTTATGCTGACGTACCTATTTTCACATGTGTTTTCAGGAGCTAATGCATAGGACGATCGTGACACGCTAGGGTGGACTCGGGCCTTAGTGACATAAAACAGAGCTAGACTTAGTTTAATCACGTTATGTACTCTTTATTTCAGTGGTTTTAAGACAATGTACATGTTGGTTCTTGTTTTGAACGATGTATTCCACCCTTGGGTGATGAATAAAATATTATTTTAATTACCTTGGTTGTGGAACAATAATTCTGTTACAACACTCCCCGACGTTTCCGCCACGATTTGATGTTTTACGTGGTCGGGGTGTGACAGAAGAGTTGGTATCAGAGCCAATGGTTATAGGGAATTAGGTTATTAGTAATGCTTTGACCTAGACTATAACCTTTCTAGGACCCCAACACAAGTTGTCTTGTGTTTAGATCTTAAAACATGCACTTCACCTATCCTTAGGTGATCACCAAAACAAGAACCCAGTTTTCTAAAACGATTTTTGAAAAACAATCTTCTGTTTTCAAATGATTTATTATATGGTTTTGAACCCTTTTTGATTTTTCAAATTGATTTTGAAAATTTATCATTTGTTTTTAATGATTCTTTTGGCCTTGTGCCTTCCAAGTTTTCAAAATCTCGTCAAAGTTTTGGGTTCTAAATAGGGTGAACACGTGCAAACTGGAAGAGTGAATGCCTGTACCCTGGGTTTTATGTCTAAAGCTAGAGTGTTCGTACAAATCCACATAATCGGACCAGTCACTCTTACCTGGGAACTCTTGGGGTGAGTGTTCACTTATAGGCGAGCATGTCTTCGCTAAGCATTATTTATGGACCCATTTACTTTGATTAGTCACTGTGTGTCATTTGTTTGCTTTGTGATACGGACGAATGACCACCATCCTTGCTTTGTTGATTTTGTTTCATCTCGTTCTTTTCATCTAATCATCTCACTCGTTTCCTCTCGTGTTTTCCTCTTTTTAGCATGCCTCCTCGACGCGAAAATCAGCTACCCAATGCCGAACTGGCAGAAATCATCGCACAGCATATGGCTGCTGCGTTCCCGAATCTTATTACTCAGTTTAACCAAGCCAACAACAATCAGAATGCTCCTTGTAACTTCAAGAGCTTCAATTCAGCTAAACCACTCAAGTTCAGTGGTACTGAGGGGGCAACTGGGCTCCTTCAATGGTTTGAGAGCATTGAGAATACTTTCCGTCACGTTCAGTGTCCTGATAATCGCAAAGTCGAGTTTGCTTCTAGTGTTTTTCAAAAGAGGGCGTTGACATGGTGGAATGGGGTTATGAGAGATCGAGGTGCTGAAGTCGCTTTAGCACAGTCATGGGCTGAGTTGAGGACTCTCATGATGAGTGAGTTTTGTCCTCGTCATGAACTACGAGCACTGGAAAGGGAGTTTGACGATCTAAAGCAGTTTAGTGGCGAGCACCGGGCGTATACTGATAGGTACGAAGAGTTGAGTTTGTTATGCCCAACGATGGTTACCCCACTTGATTAGGCTATCGAAAGGTACATTGATGGTCTACCTGACTCTGTGCAAGACATAGTTACCGGTAGTAAACCTACCACTGTTCGTCAGGCAATCGAACTATCTGCAACGTTGACTGAGTCGCACATTCGAAAGGGTAAGTTGCATAGAAAGGGTGACAAGAAGGGTGAAAAGCAGGAATCTGACAAGAAGGATAGCAAGAAAGGTAAAAACAAGAAGGGAAGTGATGCGGGTTCTTCAAAGGGTTCTAGGAAGCGGAAGGCTTCCCAAAATTTTGTCGTTACTACACAGACGAATCAGCCTGCGCAACCTCTTGCCAAGAAACCATACTTTGGCAATGCACCTCTGTGCAATAAGTGTAACGGACATCATCAACCACACCACCAGTGCCGTCAATGCACTAACTGCGGAAGACCTGGTCATCTTGCAGCTACATGCCGCATTCCTGCCAATCTGAATCGGGCAGCTCAGAACCCGGCTCAACAAGTTGCTCAACCTTTTGCTCAGCAACAAGG
The DNA here is from genome assembly GCF_002127325.2 of Helianthus annuus. Classification (NCBI taxonomy): domain Eukaryota; kingdom Viridiplantae; phylum Streptophyta; class Magnoliopsida; order Asterales; family Asteraceae; genus Helianthus; species Helianthus annuus. The sequence continues at coordinate 70,509,807 of NC_035441.2, forward strand.
TCAAGCAGCACGACCTCACTTCCCACCAGGTTCTTGTTACAACTGTGGGGATCTGAGCCACTACCGTAACCAGTGTCCAAGATTGGTGAATGCGAACCCAGTTCAAGCTCAGGCTCGTGGACGAGCTTTTAACATGAATGTTGTTGAGGCGCAAGCAGACAACGAGGTGGTGAACGGGACGTTCTTTGTTAATAATCAACCTGCGTCTGTTCTTTTTGATTCAGGGGCCGATAAGAGTTTTGTGTCGTTATCTTTTGAGCCCTTGCTTCGTGTGTCTAGAACGAAACTAGGTAAGCCTTTGACTGTTGAAGTTGTGAGTGGTGAACCCATTGTTCTTGATTCTGTTCTTCGCAACTGCCAGTTGAACCTTAGCGACCATCTGTTTCCTATTGACCTCACGCCTATGCAACTTGGAAGCTTCGACATTATTGTGGGTATGGATTGGTTAGCTAAGCATCGCGCAGAGGTAGTTTGTTTTGAGAAGATTGTTCGTGTGCCGCTCTCGTCAGGTGAGATCCTACAGGTTCGTGGTGAGAAACCTGCTAGTAGCCTCAAGCTTATGTCTTGTTTTCAAGCTCGGAAGTATCTGCGAAAGAACTATGTGGCCTTCTTGGCACATGTTACAACAGATAAAGACCAAGGTAAGTCTATGCAAGATATTCCTGTTGTTCGGGATTATCCGGAGTTGTTTCCTGAAGAGTTGCCTGGTCTACCTCGAGCACGCCAAGTTGAGTTCCATATTGATCTTGTACCTGGTGCAAATCCTATTGCCAGAGCTCCATATCGTCTTGCACCATCTGAGATGCAAGAGTTGTCTAAGCAGCTCAGGAGCTTTCTGACAAAGGTTTTATCCGTCCTAGTTTTTCACCTTGGGGTGCTCCCGTTCTTTTTGTCAAGAAGAAGGATGGATCCTTCAGAATGTGTATCGATTATCGTGAGTTGAATAAGCTTACCATCAAGAATCGATATCCCCTACCTCGCATTGATGATCTCTTTGACCAGTTACAGGGTGCTACTTGCTTTTCGAAGATCGACCTTCGTTCTGGGTATCATCAACTTCGTGTGCATGAAGAAGATATTCCCAAAACAGCATTTCACACTCGATATGGGCATTATGAATTCACAGTCATGCCATTCGGTTTGACCAATGCTCCTGCTGTTTTCATGGACTTAATGAATAGGGTCTGCAAGCCTTATTTGGATAAGTTCATCATCGTTTTCATTGATGACATCTTGATTTATTCTAAGACGCGAGCTGATCACGAGCAACATCTTCGTCTTACTCTGGAACTCCTAAAGAAAGAGCAACTTTTTGCCAAGTTCTCCAAGTGTGAATTTTGGCTTAAGGAAGTTCAATTTTTGGGGCATATTGTCAACGAACAAGGTATTCATGTAGATCCCTCCAAGATCAGTGCGATTAAGGATTGGGATACGCCTACTACTCCTACTGAGGTTCGCTCTTTTCTTGGTCTTGCGGGTTATTACCGCCGCTTCATCGAGAACTTCTCAAAGATTGCAGTTCCTCTAACTGCTCTAACTCAGAAGAACAAACCCTTTTAATGGGGTTTTAAGCAAGAGGAAGCATTTCAGACCTTGAAGCAGAAGCTTTGTAATGCACCTATTCTGACTTTGCCTGAAGGCAACGATGATTTTGTTGTTTACTGTGATGCATCGAAATTGGGTCTTGGCTGTGTTCTGATGCAAAGGAACAAAGTCATAGCCTACGCATCTAGATAATTAAAGGTACATGAGAGAAACTACACCACTCATGATCTTGAGTTGGGTGCAGTTGTCTTCGCTCTCAAAATCTGGAGACACTATTTGTACGGTACAAAATGCGGTGTTTTCACTGACCACAAAAGTCTTCAGCATATCTTTAATCAGAAAGAACTCAACATGAGGCAAAGACGTTGGGTTGAACTCCTAAACGACTATGATTGCGAAATTCGCTACCATCCTGGTAAAGCGAATGTTGTGGCTGACGCATTGAGTCGTAAGGAATGCACTATGCTTCATTGCGTTCATGTTCAATCTGCTATTCAAGCTCGATCTGATATCCAAGCACGCATTACTCAGGCTCAACAGGCTTGCGTTTCACAAGACTTGATGGGTAAGGAAATACCCTATCACATTAAGCCTGACCTTGTGCTGAAGGAAGATGGATCGTATTATTTCATGGACCGTTTGTGGGTCCCAAGCCAAGATGATCTTCGCACTCTGATTATGGATGAGGCCCATAAGTCTCGTTATTCTATTCATCCTGGCTCAGATAAAATGTATAAGGATCTTCGTACTCAGTATTGGTGGCCTGGTATGAAGAAAGACATTGCCTTGTACGTTTCAAAGTGCCTTACTTGTCTCAAGGTCAAGGCTGAACACCAACATCCTTATGGTCTTTTGGAGCAACCTGATATCCCAGTTTGGAAATGGGAAAACATTGCTATGGATCTCATTACTAAACTCCCGCGCACTAAGAAAGGTCATGATGCCATCTGGGTAGTTGTTGATCGTCTTACAAAGTCAGCGCATTTCTTGCCAATCCGTGAGGATTTTTCTGCTGAAAGACTGGCCAAAATCTACGTGGATGAAATTGTGTCTCGACATGGTGTTCCTTTAAACATTATTTCTGATAGGGATGCTCGCTTCTCTTCTCGATTTTGGAGAACCATGCAATCTGCTATGGGGACCCAACTCAATCTGAGCACAGCCTATCATCCACAAACAGATGGCCAAACTGAAAGAACAATCCAGACTTTGGAGGATATGCTTAGAGCTTGTGTGATCGATTTTGGTGGTAGTTAGGACTCACATCTTCCATTGATTGAATTCTCCTATAACAATAGTTATCACTCCAGCATCAACATGGCTCCTTTCGAGGCTCTCTATGGTCGAAAATGTCGTTCACCAGTCTGCTGGAATGAAATAGGTGAGGCTCAGCTTACTGGACCTGACCTCATTCTAAAGACAACTGACAAGGTTAAGAAAGTTCGTGATAACTTACAGGCAGCTCGAAGCCGTCAAAAGAGTTACGCGGACCGACGACGCAAGCCCTTAGAATTCCAAGTCGGTGATCGTGTATTACTTAAGGTCTCACCTTGGAAAGGTGTGATCAGATTTGGAAAGAAAGGAAAACTTGCACCTAGATATGTTGGACCATTCAAGATCATCGAAAAAATCGGTAAGGTAGCCTACAGACTTGCATTACCTCCTAAACTTGGAAATGTTCATCCTACTTTCCACGTATCCAATCTCAAAAAGTGTTTAGCTGATGAGAACCTCCACATACCGCTTGACGAAATCCGTGTTGATAAAACACTACATTTTGTTGAGAAACCTGTGGAAATTATGGATCGTGAAGTCAAATGGCTTAAACGCACGCGCATTCCGTTGGTTAAAGTTCGCTGGGAATCTAAACGTGGACCTGAGTTTACTTGGGAACGTGAAGATCAAATGAAGGCGAAGTATCCACATCTATTCTCACGAGTTTCCTCTAAACAAATTTCTGGACGAAATTTCCACAAGTAGGGGAGACTGTGACATCTGTGCTTGTAATCATTGTAAACAGTTCAGTTATCAATGAAATAAAGTTATTTGATCCCTATGTTTGTTTGTTTGTGTTTGATGGTTTTCATGTTTTGACTTTTATTCGATTTCAAACTCTATATCGCTTTCTGGATAATTATACGCAAACCGGTGCGTAAACGTAATCAGTTATATGCAACAAATACTCCGGAACATCAATTTATGCTTAACATACCTTAAATAACCTTTACATAAGTTAGAAATAAGTTTTGAAGGCTTTGGTATGGCAAAATTCAAGTTAATTCGCTTACAAGGACTAAAATTGACAAACTGCGAAAGTATGCCGATTTGAACTGTGACGAACATTCCGGAACATGCCCATAAGTTAAACACACCCTAAAATATCCTTTACATAGCTTAGAAATAGGCTTTGAGGGGTTCGGTGTGCTAAAATAAACTTTTGGGTCATTCAGGGACTAAAAGCGTCAAAAAGTGCATAAGTTTGCATTTTCACGCATAACTTACGTTCTGAATACATCCGGACATCCAAAAATTTATGTAAGCATTAAAATATTATTTTTTTAATGTTTGGCATGAGAAAATCCATTCGTCGCGCAATTTGGATCGTTTTTTGCGCTTATGCGCATTCCGTCGTAATTAAGCGAACATCGCGATCGTACGACCCAACGAACCCACATCTGAGATATTTTTGAGCATGTTTTGAGTTCCCTATACTTTAACTTCATTTTAGAGGCTTGAAATGAGGTTAACGGGCCTTAAACATGTCGAAAACGGACTTAAAAGCATGCAGGGGCTAAAACTGTCATTTTTGAAAAGTTATGCTGATCAGACAACCTCAGGCGGCCCGCCTGAGTTTATGTGGATCCTGATGCGGGCCGCATGGCCTCCCCGGATATGCAAAAATATTGCAAACAGCTGTTTGCAGCTGTGTAGCACTTCAAAACCACTTGCAAATGGTTTTTATCAATCCTAGGGGCTCCCATGGGTTTGTAATTCAGTGGGTATGTGTTGTACGGCTCAGATTTAACGCTTGGGGAACAAGAAACGATCTTAACGGTTCCATGTTTCCTATAAATACCCCCCATGTCTTGCTCATTTTCCCTCACATTTGAAATCTGATTCAAAGCTCTCTAAGTGGAAGTTTATATACTTCCTACCTGAGAGTGAATCGGGTTCAAATCTTGCGGGGACCTTCTGTAAGTATTCTTTCGCGTTTTTCGTTCGTTTTAGCGTTAAAGTCAAACTGCGTTTGACTTTCTGCATTGACCAGTTTATGGTCAATGCTAAGTTCGTTTGAACTTCATAACGTGAGCGTAATCACGATGGTTATGGTCCCTAGTGACTATACCTACTGATTACCACGTTATCTAGGCTCAGTGACGAGTCGTAGTTTCGGCCAAAATGCGTTTTCTCGCGTATTTTGTAACCAAACTACTCTAGGGTATTAAAACCGTTTGTTTTAATACCAAACCTGTTTTCTAAACATTACTAAACATGTTCTAGCATGTTTAGCTCGTCGCTTTTAGATTTGTGCTTGTTTAGGGTCGTATAGGTAAGCGATCTAATCAATCGCTTATGCTTACGAACCCGACCCATTTGGTCGATCTTTAGGATCTGACCAAACATTTTAGGTGACCATAGTTGTATAGGGAATAACCTTCCGAGGTTATACCTTATGGTCACGACGTTTAAGTAGTTGTATGATAAGTAGTTCTTATGCCTTAGGTAAATTACCAAAATACCCTTTTTGCGCCAAAATTCATTTTAAGCCTATGTAACATAATTTTTGACATCTAAACTGATTTAGCAACAATATTAAGCATGTTAAGGCATATCTTACTTGTCATAGGACTAGTTATGTCACACCCCCAAAATCCACACGCGGAGTATCACCGCTTGGGAGCGCGACTGACCAGGATCAAGCCACCAATCATATCGAACATGCAATTAATATTAAGTAAAATAAACGTAAACCATCCATTCAATACGATAGGTGTTCAAAACATAACCCTAGTTTCAAAGTGTAGCGGAAGCATAGTAAATAAACCAACATTATTTAATAGTTTTAAATGTCAAAATAGCTTCAACGTAGAAAACACGATCCTTGCCCACAACGACCCGCTTCTCCAGTGCAAGCTCCCAGTACCTAACGATCTGCAAGGCATGTAACAGAATGATCAACAAACTAGTTGAGCGAGTTCACAGAAAGTAAATGCGTAATAGTAAGTTCGTTTGTAACAGGTGGCTCTACTGGGCCGTTAGTACATTCTATTGGTGGGGGCTTCCCATGTTGTATAACCACTAGACTATTCGTATCTACAAGTATCCTTCACAACCGAGGATAGTGATCAGTATAAGTATCCTTCACATCTGAGGATAGTGATCAGTATAAGTATCCTTCACAACCGAGGATAGTGATCAGTATAAGTATCCTTCACAACCGAGGATAGTGATCAGTATAAGTATCCTTCACAACCGAGGATAGTGATCAGTATAAGTATCCTTCACATCCGAGGATAGTAATATGGTAGTCTAGTCATAGTGTCAGTAGTGTATCTAATCAACCTTATCCTTTCAATCCCATTCCCAACACCCCGGGAATCCCATGCCTTGGTAAGAGTGTGAACTCACCTTGGTTTGCTCGGTATGCTACATTATGCACTCACAAGAAATTAATCAAGTCCTATTGTATGCACGTATAACAAATCAGTTCATGTTCACAATGATACGCATGCAATTTAATGTTCACATAACAGTCAGTTTGCATATCGGCACATCACGTATCATTTCACATTTAATCATCAACTATCATTCGATTCACATTACCCATCCTTCGATACATTGCTCATCCTTCGGTCTAACAATTATCACAACTATCACAACTATCACAATTATGTTTCGACACGTCTTTCGATACACAGTTATCATCTTACGATTCATGGTTATCTTTCGACACATCAGCTATGTTTCGACATAGTTATCCTTCGACACACAGATTATGTTTCGGTCAACACACTATCTTTCGGTCAATGCTATCCTTCGGTCAACACTACTATCTTTCGGTCAACACAATATCTTTCGGTCAACTATCAATTCCTAACAGTTTCAGTACGTCATTGATCAAACAGGCAGATTTCAATTGTTTCACAAGAACCCTAATCGAACCATACATGAACACAACCTATTTACATTCAATCAGGTTAACTTTAAAACACGACAAGTTCATAACTAATCAAGATCAATACTCGAACCCATGGCGTAACAATCCGATTAACATAAATATTTTCCAAAACATACATACCAACCGATTACAATATGAACAATTCGATTAACATATATCCGATTAACATACATATCCGGTTAACATACAAACAACATATTGCAATACTAACATACATATCCGGTTATCATAGCCGATCCACAAAACATTATCATTGAACATCATCAAAACAGATCCGATTAACATACTAACAATATATTGCAAGACAATTTATTAATCATGAAATCAAAGCATCATAAACAACATCACACACTAACCGGAAATCTGGATTACGGAATGAAATCCTTCGAACAGAGAGTAGGTCTGCTATATGCCGTCACACACACACAAGGGACTAGGGTTTTCGAAACTAACTGTCGACTTACATGCATTCACGTATATAAACGTATCACAGGAATGGGCCAAGCCCATTAGAAAGACTGGGCCGAAAGATGTCGAAGGATAGAATCCTTGGTCGAAGGATATGTTTCGTGGTCCTTCGAACCGAAAGTTGATCCTTCGAATCGAAGGTTATCTTTCGTGGTCCTTCGAATCCTTCGAACTGTATGTCATGTTTCGTGATCTAGACTAAGTGTTTTAATAATAATTCTAATATTATTTTCTACCACAGCAAGTAATCACATATAGGCAAAATGACAATACGTTTCATTAAAACACAACGCGTACAATTTCAAGTCCACAAACCAAACTACTAAACAGTCAAAGTCAACGCGTATTAAATGCGAAAGTGACAGTCAGAAACTCGAGTTGTCACATTATCCCCAACTTAAAAGAAATTTCGTCCCGAAATTTGGTACGCACTCACTGAGGAAGCTAGGTAAGTTACATCGTTCACTGGTTTTCCTGGGGTGTCACATCATCCCCCCGTTGATTTGGAATTTCGTCCCGAAATTCAGTAGTAGTAGCTTCAGCCTCAGAAGTGGATGCATTGGTTTCGAATAGCTGGGGGTACTTTTCTTTCATCTGGTCTTCGCGTTCCCAGGTATACTCTGGGCCACGTCGGGAGTTCCAACGAACTCGAACAAGAGGGATTCTCTTGTGTTTGAGGACCTTAACATCCCGGTCCGTGATTTCAACTGGTTCCTCGACGAACTGTAACCGCTCGTCGATAGTGAGTTCCTTAAAAGGAACTATAAGGGTCTCATCTGATAGGCATTTCTTCAGATTCGACACGTGAAATACATTGTGAACTGCACCGAGTTCAGGAGGTAGATTCAACTTGTAGGCTACCTTGCCAATCTTTTCTAAGATTTCGAATGGTCCGACGTACCGCGGATTCAGTTTGCCCCTTTTGCCAAAACGTACCACACCCTTCCAGGGTGAAACTTTCAATAAAACCCGGTCCCCGACCTCAAATTCCAATGGCTTTCTACGCTTGTCCGCGTAGGCTTTCTGACGGTCGCGTGCTGCTGCCATGCGTTGCCGTATCTGTGCTATCTTTTCTGTGGCGTCCACTACAATGTCTGGACCCGTAATTTGGCTATCCCCCACCTCTGCCCAACAGAGAGGTGACCGGCATTTACGTCCGTACAATGCCTCGAATGGAGCGGCTTGAATGCTGGTATGGTAACTGTTATTGTACGAGAACTCCACCAAAGGGAGGTGTTTTTCCCAGCCGTTGCCGAAGTCTATAACGCATGCCCGAAGCATGTCTTCAAGAGTTTGGATAGTTCGCTCAGACTGCCCATCCGTCTGAGGATGATATGCTGTGCTCATGTCTAAACGTGAGCCGAAGGATTTGTGCATCGCTTGCCAAAGCTCTGACGTGAATCGTGCATCGCGATCCGAAATAATAGAAGTGGGCACTCCGTGCCTCGAAACAACTTCTTTCAAGTAGATGTCTGCTAGGGTAGAAAACTTATCCGTTTCTTTGATAGCCAAGAAGTGAGCAGACTTTGTGAGTCGATCAACGATTACCCAAATAGTGTCATTCCCACGCTGGGATCTAGGTAAGCCCGTAACGAAATCCATGGAAATTTCTTCCCATTTCCACTGTGGTATCTTGGGTTGTTGAAGTAGGCCTGCTGGTTTCTGATATTCAACCTTGACTCTCGCACAGGTTAAGCATTTTCCAACGTACGTAGCGATGTGAGCCTTCATACTAGGCCACCAATAAGTAGTGCTGATGTCGTGGTACATTTTATCCGACCCTGGATGTACCGAATAGCGGGACTTGTGAGCTTCATCCATTACAAGTTCGCGTAAACCGCCATAAAGTGGGACCCAAATACGCCCCGTTACATAGTAGGCGCCGTCTTCCTTTTGTTCCATGCGTTGCCTTGAGCCGCGTAAGGCTTCAGCTTTGACGTTTTCGGGTTTCAGTGCTTCTAACTGAGCAGCTCGTATCTGTGCAGGAAGACTGGACTGAATAGTAAGCTGTAGCGCTCGCACGCGCTTAGGTAGAGTGTCTTTCCGACTGAGGGCATCAGCCACAACATTGGCCTTGCCTGGATGATACTTGATGGCGCATTCATAGTCGTTCAGAAGTTCAACCCATCTCCGTTGACGCATATTCAAATCCTTTTGCTTAAGAATATGCTCGAGACTCCTGTGATCGGTGTAAATCGTGCACCTGGTACCGTACAGGTAGTGTCGCCATATCTTAAGCGCGAAAACAACAGCTCCCAGCTCTAAATCGTGTGTCGTGTAGTTCCGTTCATGAACCTTGAGTTGCCGAGAGGCGTAGGCAATAACTTTATCACGTTGCATCAATACACAACCCAGACCCTGTATAGATGCGTCACAGTATACCACGAAGTCATCTGTGCCCTCTGGCAATGAGAGAATAGGTGCGCTGCAAAGCCTATCCTTTAAGTACTGAAAAGCGGTCTCTTGCGTATTACCCCATCTGTAAACGACACCTTTCTGTGTTAACATAGTAAGTGGTTGCGCGATCTTTGAGAAGTCTTTAATAAATCGCCTGTAGTAACCCGCCAAACCCAAGAATTGGCGTATTTCTGTCGGTGTACGTGGTGCTGGCCAGTTTCTGATCGAATCAACCTTGGATGGATCGACATGAATCCCATCCTTGTTTACCACATGGCCTAAGAAGTGGACTTCACGAAGCCAGAAGTCGCATTTTGAAAACTTTGCGTACAGTTGCTCCTTTCGAAGAAGTTCCAAGATAAGACGTAAGTGCTGCTCGTGCTCCTCCTGACTCTTGGAGTAGATCAGAATGTCGTCGATGAAAACAATGACGAACTTGTCGAGATAGGGTTTGCACACCCTGTTCATAAGATCCATGAAGACTGCAGGCGCGTTCGTAAGCCCGAATGGCATGACAAGAAACTCGTAATGACCGTAGCGAGTTCTGAAAGCGGTTTTGGAGACGTCCTCATCCCGGACTCTCAGCTGATGATACCCTGACCTTAAATCAATCTTGGAATAGTAACACGACCCTTGCAACTGGTCGAATAGGTCATCTATGCGCGGAAGAGGATAACGGTTCTTCACCGTCACCTTATTGAGTTCGCGGTAGTCGATGCACATCCTGAACGTACCGTCCTTCTTCTTCACAAATAACACGGGAGCTCCCCAAGGCGAAGAGCTTGGACGAATAAAGCCCTTTTCCAAGAGCTCTTGTAGCTGCTTCGACAGTTCCTCCAGTTCGGTTGGAGCTAAACGATACGGTGCGCGGGCTATTGGTGCTGCTCCAGGAGCTAACTCAATCTGAAACTCGACTTGACGATGAGGAGGTAAACCAGGTAAATCTTCAGGAAACACTTGAGGAAAATCACGCACAACTGGTATATCCTCCAGCTTCTTTTCCTTTGCTGATGCGTCAGTGACAAGTGCCAGAATGGCAGTATGTCCCTTTCGTAAACATTTCTGCGCCTTTAAGAATGAGATGATGCCAACCACGGCACCACTCTTGTCACCTTGTACTTCGAGAGGTTCTTGACTGGAGCGAGGAATACGAATAACTTTTTCTTTGCATAAGATCTCCGCGTGATGTTGGGACAACCAATCCATTCCGATGACGACGTCGAAACTACCCAAAACTATGGGTATGAGATCAATCGAGAAAGTCTGACCCGCTAGAACAATACTACAACCCTTGACTACCTGTGCGGCTTCTACACTTTTACCATTGGCTAGTTCTACGACATGTTTGGTGTCTAGGAGTGTTGGTGTACGTTTTAATAATTTACTCATTTTCAATGACATATAGCTTGTATCAGCACCCGAATCAAATAAGACAGTAACATAAATATCGTCGAGAAGAAACTTACCCATAACCACATTGGGATCATTCACTGCGTCTCCTCGACCCAACACAAAAGCACGACCACGAGCTTCATTGCCGTTGTTGTTGTTGTTTCCCCCGTTGTTGTTGTTACCATTACCCTGATTGTTGTTGTGATTGTTGTTCTGGTTCCTGTTCAACTGAGGGCAATGCCTTTTGAAGTGACCCTCTGCACCGCAATGAAAACACCCTTTGTTACCCTGCTGCTGATTCTGCTGTGCTTGAGGTTGCTGCTGATTCTGGTTTGCAGGTCGAGCGCTTCTACAATCTTTGGCCTCATGACCCATCTTGAGGCATCTTTGACAACGAACCTTATTACACTGGCCACTGTGATGTTTGTTGCAGGTGTTACACTTTGGAAGGTTTCCTCGATACCCTCCCTGTCTGTGGCTGCCTGAGGAGTGCTGACTGGGACTCTGGTAACTGTCTGTCTTTCGTTGCTGAGCTTGTGACTGTACTGAAGCTGACCCCTTGCTAGAATCCCCATCCCATTTTCTCTTACTTTCACTGGGAGTAGCAAGTGTAGTAGAAGCAGTAGCGGTAGCAGTAGCACTGACACGCTTAGGCAGTTTATTCTGTTCCACTGCCTGATCGGTGATGCGATGAGCGAGACGCTGGATTTCCTGGATGTTGTTGAGGTTAGCCGAGGTAACGTGGCTCTGTATTTCTGGTGCCAAACCTTTGAGATACAACTCAATACGCTTGTATGGAGGGTCCACCATAGTTGGACATAACACAGCCAACTCATTTGATCTCTTGGTGTAAGCTTCGATTTCCGAACCAACCATTTTCAAGTTATACAACTCGTCCTCCAGCTTGTGAATGTCTTCTCTAGTGCAGTATTCCCTCTTGATCAGTTCTTTGAAATCATTCCAGGGTGTGGCGTTAGCAGCTGCCAACCCTAAGATCTGCACTTGTGCGTTCCACCAAGTGAGCGCAATCCCTTCAAGTGTGCCAGTGGCGAACTTCACCCTGCGAGCCTCAGGGCATTCACACATTTCGAAAACCGACTCGAGCTTTTCAAACCAGTGGAGGAGTCCAACTGCTCCCTCCGTGCCACTGAACGAGCTAGGACGACAATCCATGAAATTCTTGAAGGTGCACCCAGGTTGTTGCTGAGCGGGTTGACCTGCTTGGGCGGCTGCAACTGCCGCAGCAACGAGAGCCTCTAGCTGGGCTTGAGTCATGGTAATTCGTGCGGCCATTGATCTTCACATCAAAGGCAACATAAGTGAGAAAGGTTCGCGAATAGTGCGATGACAGAAGAGTGTAAGCACATAAGTATTCTCATGCAATAACAAGTTGTGAGCAAGGTAATGTAAGCATACTACGAGCAAAGTTCTATGCAAATTCTAGCATGTAGGCAATAAACATAAACCTTATTACCTAGGAAGTTGAGTCTTGCACGTGGAGCGAAGCGTCGTTGTGGATCGTTGAGAGCACTGTTCTGGTTATAGTCTGGTTTTAATAAAAACGTTTTTCCATATTAAAACCAAGTTCTCTATAACCAATGGCTCTGATACCAATCTGTCACACCCCCAAAATCCACACGCGGAGTATCACCGCTTGGGAGCGCGACTGACCAGGATCAAGCCACCAATCATATCGAACATGCAATTAATATTAAGTAAAATAAACGTAAACCATCCATTCAATACGATAGGTGTTCAAAACATAACCCTAGTTTCAAAGTGTAGCGGAAGCATAGTAAATAAACCAACATTATTTAATAGTTTTAAATGTCAAAATAGCTTCAACGTAGAAAACACGATCCTTGCCCACAACGACCCGCTTCTCCAGTGCAAGCTCCCAGTACCTAACGATCTGCAAGGCATGTAACAGAATGATCAACAAACTAGTTGAGCGAGTTCACAGAAAGTAAATGCGTAATAGTAAGTTCGTTTGTAACAGGTGGCTCTACTGGGCCGTTAGTACATTCTATTGGTGGGGGCTTCCCATGTTGTATAACCACTAGACTATTCGTATCTACAAGTATCCTTCACAACCGAGGATTGTCACACCCCCCAAAATCCACCTGCGGAGTATCACCGCTTGGGAGCGTGACTGACCAGGATCAAGCCACCAATCATATTGAACATGTAATTAATGACAAGTATAATAAATGTAAACAAACCATTCAATACGATTGATGTTTCAACAAAACATAATTTAAGTTGCGGAAGCGTAGTAAATAATCCAACAATAGTTAATAGTTTAAATATCATAATAGTTCAACGTAGAAACCACGATCCTTGTCCACAACGACCCGCTTCTCCAGTGCAAGCTCCAAGTACCTAACGATCTGCAAGGCATGTAACAGAATGATCAACAAACTAGTTGAGCGAGTTCACAGAAAGTAAATGCGTAATAGTAAGTTCGTTTGTAACAGGTGGCTCTACTGGGCCGTTTGTATGTTCTATTGGTGGTGGTGTTCCACGTTATTGGTGGTGGTGTTCCACGTTGCTGGTGGTGGTGTTCCACGTTACTGGTGGTGGTGTTCCACGTTACTGGTGGTGGTGTTCCACGTTACTGGTGGTGGTGTTCCACGTTACTGGTGGTGGTGTTCCACGTTACTGGTGGTGGTGTTCCACGTTACTTAACCACTAGACTACTCGTAGCTATAGCTATCCTTCACAACCGAGGATAGTGATGTGGTAGTCTAGTCATAGTGTCAATAGAGTATCTAATCAACCTTTCAATCCCATTCCCACACCCCGGGAATCCCATGCCTTGGTAAGAGTGTGAACTCACCTTGGTTTGCTCGGTATGCTAAGTTATGCACTCACAAGTAATTAATCACGTCCTATTGTATGCACGTATGACAAATCAGTTTACGTTCGCAATGATACGCAATATCATGTATCAATCATGTATCATATAACAGTTAACCCATTCATGCAATTCACATAATTCAGATGAACATATACAGGATCATGCATCTTACAAAAACTCAGACAAGTATAGGGGGGGGGGGGTCTCCCCTGTTCAAAACTCGGATATCACATGTAATCGTACAATAAACTTAGACTGTCATGATTCACACACAAGCTTGGACCCTTGATACATTCTTTAAACTCAGCCCAATGTCATCATTTTAAACTCGGGCCCAATAATAACAAACTCGGTCCATTTAGCTAAATAAACTCGGACCATGTTAATTGTATTAGGTTCGGACCAATTAGGGACATACTCGGACCAATATAAAAGCATTATTCTCGGACCATTAAAGGCCCAATTAAGTTCGGTCCAATTATCCACCTATTAAACTCGGACCATTGCCATTAATTTATACTCGGATCATTCATAATTCATTATGTTCGGACATATACCTCATCAATTAAACTCGGACCTAAGTCCACTGATTAAACTCGGACTATTATCATTTCACATATACTCGGACCATATATTCATTTATTAAACTCGGACAAACTCACTAGATTAAAGTCGGACCATTAAGCTTATCAAACTCGGTCCAATTCCATCAATTATACTCGGACAAGGGTGACTATTATACTCGGACCATGGTAGATGATTATATTCGGACCACAGATGAGTAATTAAGTTCGGACCACTTGCAAGCCCAATTAAATTCGGACAAATAAACCATTTAAAGTCGGACCACAAAGACTTTAATTATATTCGGACTACATCACAACTTATTAAACTCGGATAAATATGATTCATATTAAACTCAGACAATATCAAATCATGAATTCCAATACAGGGGACGATCAAGTCAGTTACGTTCTCATACGATGCAAACCCTAACTCATGTATTTTCACAACGAACTGAGCAATCAAAAATCATCCATTCATCCTATCTAGCATCTTAAATCATCAAGAGAATCGATTATACAATTAACACATCATCAAAATCAGAATAATCATACTCAATTTAGTGTACAAAACCATCAAATCAAGGCTAGGGTTTACAAGAACTCACAAGAATCAAGAATTGGAAACAATCAAACAATCAATCCACTAATCACAACAATGATTAAACAATTACCTTGTGATGATCCTAAAGAGAGTAATCAGGAGTGATGATCTTCTTGTGCCAAATAATTTGGTGATGATTGCTAGAAGGATTAGAGATTACTAGTACGTGCTTTGGTTTTGGTGAAAGTGATTAGTGAATGATTAGGGAAATGAGATTAGGGTTAAGTATTTAGGATTTCACTAATTACCATCTACATCCCTAAGTATTATAATTTACAATTACACACCATTACATATTTGACAAGTTTACTGTTTCATAGTTCCACCACCAAGTTCACACATTTGACAAGTTTCACAAATAACCAACAACTATACACAATCAACAATCAAGACATATATAATTTCATGGAAATCAATTGTGCAATTACATGAACGTGCAATAAATACGAAATAAAATCTTAGAAATTCGAGTTGTCACATTATCCCCAACTTGAAAGAAATTTCGTCCCGAAATTTGGTACGCACTCACTGAGGAAGCTAGGTAAGTTATATCATTCACTGGTTTTCCTGGGGTGTCACATCATTCCCCCGTTGATTTGGAATTTCGTCCCGAAATTCAGTAGTAGTAGCTTCAGCCTCAGTAGTGGATGCATTGGTTTCGAATAACTGGGGATACTTTTCTTTCATCTGATCTTCGCGTTCCCAGGTATACTCTGGGCCACGTCTGGAGTTCCAACGAACTCGAACAAGAGGGATTCTCTTGTGTTTGAGGACCTTAACATCCCGGTCCGTGATTTCAACTGGTTCCTCGACGAACTGCAACTGCTCGTCAATATGGAGTTCCTTAAAAGGAACTATGAGGGTCTCATCTGATAAGCATTTCTTCAGATTCGACACGTGAAATACGTTGTGAACTGCACCGAGTTCAGGAGGTAGGTTTAATCTGTAGGCTACTTTGCCAATTTTCTCTATAATTTCGAACGGTCCGACATACCGCGGATTTAATTTGCCCCGTTTGCCAAAACGAACCACACCCTTCCAGGGTGAGACTTTTAGTAAAACCCGATCCCCGATCTGAAATTCCAATGGTCTCTTACGCTTATCCGCGTAGGCTTTCTGACGGTCGCGTGCTGCCGCCATACGTTGACGTATCTGCGCAATCTTTTCTGTGGCGTCCACTACAATCTCTGGACCCGTAATTTGACTATCCCCCACCTCTGCCCAACAGAGAGGTGACCGGCATTTACGTCCGTACAATGCCTCAAATGGAGCGGCTTGAATGCTGGTATGATAGCTGTTATTGTATGAAAACTCCACTAAAGGGAGGTGTTTTTCCCAGCCGTTGCCGAAATCAATATCACACGCTCGAAGCATGTCTTCTAGAGTTTGATTCGTGCGCTCAGACTGCCCATCCGTCTGAGGATGATATGCTGTGCTCATGTCTAAACGAGAGCCAAACGCTTTGTGCATCGCTTGCCATAACTCTGACGTGAATCGTGCATCGCGATCCGAGATAATAGAGGTGGGCACCCCGTGCCTCGAAACAACTTCTTTAAGATGGACGTCTGCGAAAGTGGAGAACTTGTCCGTTTCCTTAATCGGCAGGAAGTGTGCAGACTTGGTGAGTCGGTCCACGATCACCCATACAGTATTATTCCCACGCTGAGATCTAGGTAAGCCCGTAACAAAATTTCATGGAAATCTCTTCCCGTTTCCACTGTGGTATCCTGGGTTGCTGCAGTAAGTCTGAGGGTTTCTGATACTCTGCCTTGACTCTCGCGCAAGTCAAACATTTGCAATGTGGGCCTTCATGCTAGGCCACCAATATGTAGTTCTGATATCGTGATACATTTTATCCGAACCTGGATGTACCGAGTAGCGAGACTTATGAGTTTCATCCATCACAAGTTCCCGTAAGCCGTCATATAGTGGGACTCAAATACGTCCTGTCACATAGTAGGCGTCGTCTTCCCTTTGTTCTAATCGTTGCCGTGATCCGCGTAAGGCTTCAGTCTTGACGTTTTCGGGCTTCAGTGCTTCTGTCTGAGCAGCTTGTATCTGTGCAGGAAGGCTAGACTGAATAGTAAGCTGTAGCACTCGCACGCGCTTAGGTAGGGTGTCCTTTCGACTGAGGGCGTCGGCCACAACATTGGCCTTGTTTGGATGATACTTGATAGCGCATTCATAATCATTAAGCAGTTCGACCCATCGTCGTTGACGCATATTCAATTCCTTCTGCTTGAAGATATGCTCGAGACTCCTGTGATCGGTGTAAATTGTGCACTTGGTACCGTACAGGTAGTGTCGCCATATCTTAAGCGCAAAAACAACGGCTCCCAGCTCTAAATCGTGCGTCGTGTAGTTTCGTTCGTGAACCTTGAGTTGCCGAGAGGCGTATGCAATAACTTTATCCCGCTGCATCAATACACAACCAAGCCCCTGTATCGATGCGTCACAATAAACCACGAAGTCATCCATGCCCCCAGGCAGTGAGAGAATAGGTGCGCTGCATAATCTATCCTTCAAGTACTGAAAAGCAGTTTCCTGCGTATCACCCCATCTGTAAACGACACCTTTCTGTGTTAGCATAGTAAGCGGCTGCGCGATCTTGGAGAAGTCTTTGATAAACCGTCTGTAGTATCCCGCCAAATCCAAGAATTGGCGTATTTCTGTTGGTGTACGCGGTGCTGGTCTGTTCCTGATCGAATCTATCTTGGATGGATCGACGTGAATCCCATCCCTGTTCACCGCATGGCCTAAGAAGTGGACTTCACGTAGCAGAAGTCGCTTTTAGAAAACTTTGCGTACAGTTGCTCCTTTCGAAGAAGTTCCAAGATAAGACGTAAGTGCTGCTCGTGTTCCTCCTGACTCTTGGAGTAGATAGAATGTCGTCGATGAAGTCAATGACGAACTTGTCAAGATAGGGTTTGCACACCCTGTTCCTAAGGTCCATAAATACGGCAGGTGCGCTCAATAATATCAAACCATTCATCATATCAAACATAAAGTGTAGTAGTTAAAATAATTCGTAAAACCCAATACAAGTGATGTTCAAACCAAACTTTGTTTGAGTAGCGTAAACATAACAATAAAAACCCAAGATAAGCTATAAGTTCAAATATTGTTCATTGCGTCTCCTCCTCCTAACACGAAAGCTTGACCTCTTGCCTCGTTGCCATTGTTGTTGTTTCCCCCGTTGTTGTTGTTGTTGTTCCCGTTGCCCTGGTTGTTGTTGTGGTTGTTGTTGTACTGGTTCCTGTTCAGCTGAGGGCAGTGTCTCTTGATGTGACCTTCAGCACCACAATTATAGCACCCCTTGTTGCCCTGTTGCTGATTCTGCTGTGCTGGTGGCTGCTGCTGATTCTGATTCGCAGGACGAGGGCTTCTACAGTCTTTGGCCTCGTGACCCATCTTGAGGCATCTTTGACAACGAACCTTATTACACTGGCCACTGTGATGTTTGTTGCAGGTGTTACACTTTGGGAGGTTTCCTCGATACCCTCCCTGTCTGTGGCTGCTAGAGGAGTGCTGACTGGGACTCTGGTAACTGTCTGTCTTTCGTTGCTGAGCTTGTGACTGCACTGAAGCTGACCCCTTGCTAGAATCCCCATCCCATTTTCTCTTACTTTCACTGGGAGTAGCAAGTGTAGTAGAAGCAGTAGCGGTAGCAGTAGCGGTAGCGCTGACACGCTTTGGCAGTTTGTTCTGGTCTACTGCCTGATCAGTGATGCGATGAGCGAGACGCTGGATTTCCTGGATGTTGTTGAGGTTAGCCGACGTCACGTGGCTCTGGATCTCTGGCGCAAGCCCCTTGAGATACAACTCAATACGCTTGTATGGAGGGTCCACCATAGTTGGACATAACACAGCCAACTCATTTGATCTCTTGGTGTAAGCTTCGATTTCCGAACCAACCATTTTCAAGTTATACAACTCGTCCTCCAACTTGTGAATGTCTTCTCTAGTACAATACTCCCTCTTGATCAGCTCCTTGAATTCATTCCAGGGTGTGGCGTTAGCAGCTGCCAACCCTAAGATCTGCACTTGCGCGTTCCACCATGTGAGCGCAATCCCTTCAAGTGTGCCAGTGGCGAACTTCACCCTGCGAGCCTCAGGGCATTCACACATTTCGAAAACCGACTCGAGCTTTTCAAACCAGTGGAGGAGTCCAACTGCCCCCTCCGTGCCACTGAACGAGCTAGGACGACAGTCCATGAAAGTCTTGAAGGTACACGCAGGTTGTTGCTGAGCGGGTTGACCTATTGTGTACGAATAGGACCAGGTTAAATACGAGAATTAGTGTAGGATCTAAAGACCCTAGTATGAGCCTATACTGCAGGATATACTACCTGCTTGAGCGGCTGCAACTGCCGTAGCAATGAGAGCCTCTAGCTGGGCTTGAGTCATGTTAATTCGTGCGGCCATTGATCTTCACATCAAAGGCAACGTAAGTGAGAAAAGTTCGCGAATAGTGCGATGACAGAAGAGTGTAAGCACGTAAGTGTTCTCAAGCAAATACAAGTAGTGAGCAAAGTAATGTAAGCATACTACGAGCAAAGTTCTATGCAGTTCTAGCAGGTAGGCAATAAACATAAACCTTATTACCTAGGATGTCGAGTCTTGCACGTGGAGCGAAGCGTCGTTGTGGATCGTTGAGAGCACTGTTCTGGTTATAGTCTGGTTTTAATAAAAACGTTTTTTCCATATTAAAACCAAGTTCTCTATAACCAATGGCTCTGATACCAATCTGTCACACCCCCCAAAATCCACCTGCGGAGTATCACCGCTTGGGAGCGTGACTGACCAGGATCAAGCCACCAATCATATTGAACATGTAATTAATGACAAGTATAATAAATGTAAACAAACCATTCAATACGATTGATGTTTCAACAAAACATAATTTAAGTTGCGGAAGCGTAGTAAATAATCCAACAATAGTTAATAGTTTAAATATCATAATAGTTCAACGTAGAAACCACGATCCTTGTCCACAACGACCCGCTTCTCCAGTGCAAGCTCCAAGTACCTAACGATCTGCAAGGCATGTAACAGAATGATCAACAAACTAGTTGAGCGAGTTCACAGAAAGTAAATGCGTAATAGTAAGTTCGTTTGTAACAGGTGGCTCTACTGGGCCGTTTGTATGTTCTATTGGTGGTGGTGTTCCACGTTATTGGTGGTGGTGTTCCACGTTGCTGGTGGTGGTGTTCCACGTTACTGGTGGTGGTGTTCCACGTTACTGGTGGTGGTGTTCCACGTTACTGGTGGTGGTGTTCCACGTTACTGGTGGTGGTGTTCCACGTTACTGGTGGTGGTGTTCCACGTTACTTAACCACTAGACTACTCGTAGCTATAGCTATCCTTCACAACCGAGGATAGTGATGTGGTAGTCTAGTCATAGTGTCAATAGAGTATCTAATCAACCTTTCAATCCCATTCCCACACCCCGGGAATCCCATGCCTTGGTAAGAGTGTGAACTCACCTTGGTTTGCTCGGTATGCTAAGTTATGCACTCACAAGTAATTAATCACGTCCTATTGTATGCACGTATGACAAATCAGTTTACGTTCGCAATGATACGCAATATCATGTATCAATCATGTATCATATAACAGTTAACCCATTCATGCAATTCACATAATTCAGATGAACATATACAGGATCATGCATCTTACAAAAACTCAGACAAGTATAGGGGGGGTCTCCCCTGTTCAAAACTCGGATATCACATGTAATCGTACAATAAACTTAGACTGTCATGATTCACACACAAGCTTGGACCCTTGATACATTCTTTAAACTCAGCCCAATGTCATCATTTTAAACTCGGGCCCAATAATAACAAACTCGGTCCATTTAGCTAAATAAACTCGGACCATGTTAATTGTATTAGGTTCGGACCAATTAGGGACATACTCGGACCAATATAAAAGCATTATTCTCGGACCATTAAAGGCCCAATTAAGTTCGGTCCAATTATCCACCTATTAAACTCGGACCATTGCCATTAATTTATACTCGGATCATTCATAATTCATTATGTTCGGACATATACCTCATCAATTAAACTCGGACCTAAGTCCACTGATTAAACTCGGACTATTATCATTTCACATATACTCGGACCATATATTCATTTATTAAACTCGGACAAACTCACTAGATTAAAGTCGGACCATTAAGCTTATCAAACTCGGTCCAATTCCATCAATTATACTCGGACAAGGGTGACTATTATACTCGGACCATGGTAGATGATTATATTCGGACCACAGATGAGTAATTAAGTTCGGACCACTTGCAAGCCCAATTAAATTCGGACAAATAAACCATTTAAAGTCGGACCACAAAGACTTTAATTATATTCGGACTACATCACAACTTATTAAACTCGGATAAATATGATTCATATTAAACTCAGACAATATCAAATCATGAATTCCAATACAGGGGACGATCAAGTCAGTTACGTTCTCATACGATGCAAACCCTAACTCATGTATTTTCACAACGAACTGAGCAATCAAAAATCATCCATTCATCCTATCTAGCATCTTAAATCATCAAGAGAATCGATTATACAATTAACACATCATCAAAATCAGAATAATCATACTCAATTTAGTGTACAAAACCATCAAATCAAGGCTAGGGTTTACAAGAACTCACAAGAATCAAGAATTGGAAACAATCAAACAATCAATCCACTAATCACAACAATGATTAAACAATTACCTTGTGATGATCCTAAAGAGAGTAATCAGGAGTGATGATCTTCTTGTGCCAAATAATTTGGTGATGATTGCTAGAAGGATTAGAGATTACTAGTACGTGCTTTGGTTTTGGTGAAAGTGATTAGTGAATGATTAGGGAAATGAGATTAGGGTTAAGTATTTAGGATTTCACTAATTACCATCTACATCCCTAAGTATTATAATTTACAATTACACACCATTACATATTTGACAAGTTTACTGTTTCATAGTTCCACCACCAAGTTCACACATTTGACAAGTTTCACAAATAACCAACAACTATACACAATCAACAATCAAGACATATATAATTTCATGGAAATCAATTGTGCAATTACATGAACGTGCAATAAATACGAAATAAAATCTTAGAAATTCGAGTTGTCACATTATCCCCAACTTGAAAGAAATTTCGTCCCGAAATTTGGTACGCACTCACTGAGGAAGCTAGGTAAGTTATATCATTCACTGGTTTTCCTGGGGTGTCACAAGGATAGTGATCAGTATAAGTATCCTTCACATCCGAGGATAGTGATCAGTATAAGTATCCTTCACAACCGAGGATAGTGATCAGTATAAGTATCCTTCACAACCGAGGATAGTGATCAGTATAAGTATCCTTCACAACCGAGGATAGTGATCAGTATAAGTATCCTTCACATCCGAGGATAGTAATATGGTAGTCTAGTCATAGTGTCAGTAGTGTATCTAATCAACCTTATCCTTTCAATCCCATTCCCAACACCCCGGGAATCCCATGCCTTGGTAAGAGTGTGAACTCACCTTGGTTTGCTCGGTATGCTAGATTATGCACTCACAAGAAATTAATCAAGTCCTATTGTATGCACGTATAACAAATCAGTTCATGTTCACAATGATACGCATGCAATTTAATGTTCACATAACAGTCAGTTTGCATATCGGCACATCACGTATCATTTCACATTTAATCATCAACTATCATTCGATTCACATTACCCATCCTTCGATACATTGCTCATCCTTCGGTCTAACAATTATCACAACTATCACAACTATCACAATTATGTTTCGACACGTCTTTCGATACACAGTTATCATCTTACGATTCATGGTTATCTTTCGACACATCAGCTATGTTTCGACATAGTTATCCTTCGACACACAGATTATGTTTCGGTCAACACACTATCTTTCGGTCAATGCTATCCTTCGGTCAACACTACTATCTTTCGGTCAACACAATATCTTTCGGTCAACTATCAATTCCTAACAGTTTCAGTACGTCATTGATCAAACAGGCAGATTTCAATTGTTTCACAAGAACCCTAATCGAACCATACATGAACACAACCTATTTACATTCAATCAGGTTAACTTTAAAACACGACAAGTTCATAACTAATCAAGATCAATACTCAAACCCATGGCGTAACAATCCGATTAACATAAATATTTTCCAAAACATACATACCAACCGATTACAATATGAACAATTCGATTAACATATATCCGATTAACATACATATCCGGTTAACATACAAACAACATATTGCAATACTAACATACATATCCGGTTATCATAGCCGATCCACAAAACATTATCATTGAACATCATCAAAACAGATCCGATTAACATACTAACAATATATTGCAAGACAATTTATTAATCATGAAATCAAAGCATCATAAACAACATCACACACTAACCGGAAATCTGGATTACGGAATGAAATCCTTCGAACAGAGAGTAGGTCTGCTATATGCCGTCACACACACACAAGGGACTAGGGTTTTCGAAACTAACTGTCGACTTACATGCATTCACGTATATAAACGTATCACAGGAATGGGCCAAGCCCATTAGAAAGACTGGGCCGAAAGATGTCGAAGGATAGAATCCTTGGTCGAAGGATATGTTTCGTGGTCCTTCGAACCGAAAGTTGATCCTTCGAATCGAAGGTTATCTTTCGTGGTCCTTCGAATCCTTCGAACTGTATGTCATGTTTCGTGATCTAGACTAAGTGTTTTAATAATAATTCTAATATTATTTTCTACCACAGCAAGTAATCACATATAGGCAAAATGACAATACGTTTCATTAAAACACAACGCGTACAATTTCAAGTCCACAAACCAAACTACTAAACAGTCAAAGTCAACGCGTATTAAATGCGAAAGTGACAGTCAGAAACTCGAGTTGTCACAAGTTAGGCTTTCCGAACGCGTTTTACGCGAACGACGCGTTAAAGTAGCATAAGCTACCTAAGCGGGTCGTAACGGGTCAAAAGCACTTAGGATAGGTTTCGTTTTAGTATATAGGCTTTGTCAAACCATATTACATAAGTTCCCACACTTATTTGGTTTACGAACCCTCGTACTACCCGATCCTCCGATAGGTCCGTTTATTAATGTAGATACCTATATAGGTGTCATTTGATTCCGTGATCTACTAGCATTGCTTGGTGGTTATCCTACGACTTCTAAGCAATCAGAAGTGAGTACATAGTCCCCTCTTTTACTGTTTTCCAAACATTTGGGGTGAAACACATGTGCCTACTTGTTACTTTCGTGCTTTCTTCTTTTCACATCATATGCTTGCTATGTTCTTTAGTACACTTATAGTACGTGATTTCATTACATTGTTTTGCTATGTATGTTAACTTAGCATGCTAGCACATTGATTTACATTACATTGTTTTGCTATATATGTTTACATGCCATATTAGCACATTGTTTTACATGACTTTTCTGCTTTGTATGTTTACTTAGCATACATAGTACATTGTTTTCACATAACTTGTTTACATTTGGTATGACATTTAGTTTGCATAAACGGTTCTTTACTACATTCATTAACATTAGCTACGCCGCTCGGTAGTAAGTAATGGTACCATAGGACTTGACAAATCCCGTTCCTGACACCCTAGGTTTGTTTGGGTGAAAGGAATGACTGAATCCGAAAACATTTTACTTTGATAACCTTTACTCTAAGGTTATCCTGCTGTCTCAAGGCTTGAATGTAATGCGTTAACTTACCACATAAATGTTTGTATCAATAAAACAAGCTTTTACTGGGCAAAACATAACTTTTTGATTTATTCAAAATACTTTGTTTTGTTCCTTTTTACTTATGGTTAAGTATTCTCATTTTGTTACTTACCATACATAACTTTTGTTTTAACTACATGACTACATTTTGGGTTTTAAACATTGACAATGGTTTAGACAAGAACATTTGAAGATTGGTTTTAACATGAACTATATGCTTTGGTGATTTGTTTAAGTGACTTAAGTAACGATATGTGTGTAGTATGCTACAAGCATGGTGGATACGCCGCTGGTACTTCCTATATATAAGTGCTTGTAATGTATTACATGACATACCGTTATTTAAATCATTCAATTTTGGACTTATACACTTTACACAAATAATATCTTTTTCACAAGACTTTGTTTTACAAAACAAATTATTTTATACAACTTATTTCTACTTGGTTATTCTTTAACCATACATTATTCTTTACTTATACATATCATCTGATTTTATCGCTTTTCAATGGATTTACAAAACAAAACAACTTACAAGGTTCATGACTAACTTTCATTAAACACTTTTCTTAAACCTAAGTCATGAATCCAATTTTCACAAAACCTATGTTACTCACAGGCATTGTTATGCTGACGTACCTATTTTCACATGTGTTTTCAGGAGCTAATGCATAGGACGATCGTGACACGCTAGGGTGGACTCGGGCCTTAGTGACATAAAACAGAGCTAGACTTAGTTTAATCACGTTATGTACTATTTATTTCAGTGGTTTTAAGACAATGTACATGTTGATTCTTGTTTTGAACGATGTATTCCACCCTTGGGTGATGAATAAAATATTATTTTAATTACCTTGGTTATGGAACAATAATTCTGTTATAACACTCCCCGACGTTTCCGCCAAGATTTGATGTTTTACGTGGTCGGGGTGTGACAGAAGAGTTGGTATCAGAGCCAATGGTTATAGGGAATTAGGTTATTAGTAATGCTTTGACCTAGACTATAACCTTTCTAGGACCCTAACACAAGTTGTCTTGTGTTTAGATCTTAAAACATGCACTTCACCTATCCTTAGGTGATCACCAAAACAAGAACCCAGTTTTCTAAAACGATTTTTGAAAAACAATCTTCTGTTTTCAAATGATTTATTATATGGTTTTGAACCCTTTTTCATTTTTCAAATTGATTTTGAAAATTTATCATTTGTTTTTAATGATTCTTTTGGCCTTGTGCCTTCCAAGTTTTCAAAATCTTGTCAATGTTTTGGGTTCTAAATAGGGTGAACACATGCAAACTGGAAGAGTGAATGCCTGTACCCTGGGTTTTCTGTCTAAGGCTAGAGTGTTCGTACAAATCCACATAATCGGACCATCACTCTTACCTGGGAACTCTTGGGGTGCGTGTTCACTTATAGGCGAGCATGTCTTCGCTAAGCATTATTTATGGACCCATTTACTTTGATTAGTCACTGTGTGTCATTTGTTTGCTTTGTGATACGGACGAATGACCACCATCCTTGCTTTGTTGGTTTTGTTTCATCTCGTTCTTTTCATCTAATAATCTCACTCGTTTCCTCTCGTGTTTTCCTCTTTTTAGCATGCCTCCTCGACGTGAAAATCAGCTACCCAATGCCGAACTGGCAGAAATCATCGCACAGCATATGGCTGCTGCGTTCAATTCAGCTAAACCACTCAAGTTCAGTGGTACTGAGGGGGCAACTGGGCTCCTTCAATGGTTTGAGAGCATTGAGAATACTTTCCGTCACGTTCAGTGTCCTGATAGTCGCAAAGTCGAGTTTGCTTCTAGTGTTTTTCAAAAGAGGGCGTTGACATGGTGGAATGGGGTTATGAGAGATCGAGGTGCTAAAGTCGCTTTAGCACAGTCATGGGCTGAGTTGAGGACTCTCATGATGAGTGAGTTTTGTCCTCGTCATGAACTACGAGCACTGGAAAGGGAGTTTGACGATCTAAAGCAGTTTAGTGGCGAGCACCGGGCGTATACTAATAGGTACGAAGAGTTGAGTTTGTTATGCCCAACGATGGTTACCCCACTTGATAAGGCTATCGAAAGGTACATCGATGGTCTACCTGACTCTGTGCAAGACATAGTTACCGGTAGTAAACCTACCACTGTTCGTCAGGCAATCGAACTATCTGCAACGTTGACTGAGTCGCAGATTCGAAAGGGTAAGTTGCATAGAAAGGGTGACAAGAAGGGTAAAAAGCAGGAATCTGTCAAGAAGGATAGCAAGAAAGGTAAAAACAAGAAGGGAAGTGATGCGGGTTCTTCGAAGGGTTCTAGGAAGCGGAAGGCTTCCCAAAATTTTGCCGTTACTACACAGACGAATCAGCCTGCGCAACCTCTTGCCAAGAAACCATACTTTGGCAATGCACCTCTGTGCAATAAGTGTAACGGACATCATCAACCACACCACCAGTGCCGTCAATGCACTAACTGTGGAAGACCTGGTCATCTTGCTGCTACATGCCGCATTCCTGCCAATCTGAATCGGGCAGCTCAGAACCCGGCTCAACAAGTTGCTCAGCCTTTTGCTCAGCAACAAGGTCAAGCAGCACGACCTCACTTCCCACCAGGTTCTTGTTACAACTGTGGGGATCTGACCCACTACCGTAACCAGTGTCCAAGATTGGTGAATGCGAACCCAGTTCAAGCTCAGGCTCGTGGACGAGCTTTTAACATGAATGCTGTTGAGGCGCAAGCAGACAACGAGGTGGTGAACAGTACGTTCTTTGTTAATAATCAACCTGCGTCTGTTCTTTTTGATTCAGGGGCCGATAAGAGTTTTGTAACGTTATCTTTTGAGCCCTTGCTTCGTGTGTCTAGAACGAAACTAGGTAAGCCTTTGACTGTTGAAGTTGCGAGTGGTGAACCCATTGTTCTTGATTCTGTTCTGCGCAACTGCCAGTTGAACCTTAGCGACCATCTGTTTCCTATTGACCTCACGCCTATGCAACTTGGAAGCTTCGACATTATTGTGGGTATGGATTGGTTAGCTAAGCATCGTGTAGAGGTAGTTTGTTTTGAGAAGATCGTTCGTGTGCCGCTTTCGTCAGGTGAGATCCTACAGGTTCGTGGTGAGAAACCTGCTAGTAGCCTCAAGCTTATGTCTTGTTTTCAAGCTCGGAAGTATCTGCGAAAGAACTATGTGACCTTCTTGGCACATGTTACAACAGATAAAGACCAAGGTAAGTCTATGCAAGATATTCCTGTTGTTCGGGATTATCCGGAGTTGTTTCCTGAAGAGTTGCCTGGTCTACCTCCAGCACGCCAAGTTGAGTTCCGTATTGATCTTGTACCTGGTGCAAATCCTATTGCCAGAGCTCCATATCGTCTTGCACCGTCTGAGATGCAAGAGTTGTCTAGGCAGCTTCAGGAGCTTTCTGACAAAGGTTTTATCCGTCCTAGTTTTTCACCTTGGGGTGCTCCCGTTCTTTTTGTCAAGAAGAAGGATGGATCCTTCAGAATGTGTATCGATTATCGTGAGTTGAATAAGCTTACCATCAAGAATCGATATCCCCTACCTCGCATTGATGATCTCTTTGACCAGTTACAGGGTGCTACTTGCTTTTCGAAGATCGACCTTCGTTCTGGGTATCATCAACTTCGTGTGCATGAAGAAGATATTCCCAAAACAGCATTTCACACTCGATATGGGCATTATGAGTTCACAATCATGCCATTCGGTTTGACCAATGCTCCTGCTGTTTTCATGGACTTAATGAATAGGGTCTGCAAGCCTTATTTGGATAAGTTCATCATCGTTTTCATTGATGACATCTTGATTTATTCTAAGACGCGAGCTGATCACGAGCAACATCTTCGTCTTACTCTGGAACTCCTAAAGAAAGAGCAACTTTTTGCCAAGTTCTCCAAGTGTGAATTTTGGCTTAAGGAAGTTCAATTTTTGGGGCATATTGTCAACGAACAAGGTATTCATGTAGATCCCTTCAAGATCAGTGCGATTAAGGATTGGGATACGCCTACTACTCCTACTGAGGTTCGTTCTTTTCTTGGTCTTGCGGGTTATTACCGCCGCTTCATCGAGAACTTCTCAAAGATTGCAGTTCCTCTAACTGCTCTAACTCAGAAGAACAAACCCTTTGAATGGGGTTTTAAGCAAGAGGAAGCATTTCAGACCTTGAAGCAGAAGCTTTGTAATGCACCTATTCTGACTTTGCCTGAAGGCAACGATGATTTTGTTGTTTACTGTGATGCATCGAAATGGGGTGCAGTTGTCTTCGCTCTAGACAATTGAAGGTACATGAGAGAAACTACACCACTCATGATCTTGAGTTGGGTGCAGTTGTCTTCGCTCTCAAAATCTGGAGACACTATTTGTACGGTACAAAATGTGTGGTTTTCACTGACCACAAAAGTCTTCAGCATATCTTTAATCAGAAAGAACTCAACATGAGGCAAAGACATTGGGTCGAACTCCTAAACGACTATGATTGCGAAATTCGCTACCATCCTGGTAAAGCGAATGTTGTGGCTGACGCATTGAGTCATAAGGAACGCACTATGCTTCATTGTGTTCATGTTCAATCTGCTATTCAAACTCGATCTGATATCCAAGCACGCATTACTCAGGCTCAACAGGCTTGTGTTTCACAAGACTTGATGGGTAAGGAAATACCCTATCACATTAAGCCTGACCTTGTGCTAAAGGAAGATGGATCGTATTATTTCATGGACCGTTTATGGGTCCCAAGCCAAGATGATCTTCGCACTCTACTTATGGATGAGGCCCATAAGTCTCGTTATTCTATTCATCCTGGCTCAGATAAAATGTATAAGGATCTTCGTACTCAGTATTGGTGGCCTGGTATGAAGAAAGACATTGCCTTATACGTTTCAAAGTGCCTTACTTGTCTCAAGGTCAAGGCTGAACACCAACATCCTTATGGTCTTTTGGAGCAACCTGATATCCCAGTTTGGAAATGGGAAAACATTGCTATGGATCTCATTACTAAACTCCCGCGCACTAAGAAAGGTCATGATGCCATCTGGGTAGTTGTTGATCGTCTTACAAAGTCAGCGCATTTCTTGCCAATCCGTGAGGATTTTTCTGCTGAAAGACTGGCCAAAATATACGTGGATGAAATTGTGTCTCGACATGGTGTTCCTTTGAACATTATTTCTGATAGGGATGCTCGCTTCTCTTCTCGATTTTGGAGAACCATGCAATCTGCTATGGGGACCCAACTCAATCTGAGCACAGCCTATCATCCACAAACAGATGGCCAAACTGAAAGAACAATCCAGACTTTGGAGGATATGCTTAGAGCTTGTGTGATCGATTTTGGTGGTAGTTGGGATTCACATCTTCCATTGATTGAATTCTCCTACAACAATAGTTATCACTCCAGCATCAACATGGCTCCTTTCGAGGCTCTCTATGGTCGAAAATGTCGTTCACCAGTCTGCTGGAATGAAATAGGTGAGGCTCAGCTTACTGGACCTGACCTCATTCTAAAGACAACTGACAAGGTTAAGAAAGTTCGTGATAACTTACAAGCAGCTCGAAGCCGTCAAAAGAGTTACGCGGACCGACGACGCAAGCCCTTAGAATTCCAAGTCGGTGATTGTGTATTACTTAAGGTCTCACCTTGGAAAGGTGTGATCAGATTTGGAAAGAAAGGAAAACTTGCACCTAGATATGTTGGACCATTCAAGATCATCGAAAAAATCAGTAAGGTAGCCTACAGACTTGCATTACCTCCTAAACTTGGAAATGTTCATCCTACTTTCCACATATCCAATCTCAAAAATTGTTTAGCTGATGAGAACCTCCACATACCGCTTGACGAAATCCGTGTTGATAAAACACTACATTTGGTTGAGAAACCTGTGGAAATTATGGATCATGAAGTCAAATGGCTTAAACGCAAGCGCATTCCGTTGGTTAAAGTTCGCTGGGAATCTAAACGTGGACCTGAGTTTACTTGGGAACGTGAAGATCAAATGAAGGCGAAGTATCCACATCTATTCTCACGAGTTTTCTCTAAACAAATTTCGGGACGAAATTTCCACAAGTAGGGGAGACTGTGACATCTGTGCTTGTAATCATTGTAAACAGTTCAGTTATCAATGAAATAAAGTTATTTGATCCCTATGTTTGTTTGTTTGTGTTTGATGCTTTTCATGTTTTGACTTTTATTCGATTTCAAACTCTATATCGCTTTCTGGAGAATTATACGCAAACTGGTGCGTAAACCTAATCAGTTATATGCAACAAATACTCCGGAACATCAATTTATGCTTAACATACCTTAAATAACCTTTACATAACTTAGAAATAATTTTTGAAGGCTTTGGTATGGCAAAATTCATGTTAATTCGCTTACAGGGACTAAAATTGACAAACTGCGAAAGTATGCCGATTTGAACTGTGACGAACATTCCGGAACATGCCCATAAGTTAAACACACCCTAAAATATCCTTTACATAGCTTAGAAATAGGCTTTGAGGGGTTCGGTGTGCTAAAATAAACTTTTGGGTCATTCAGGGACTAAAAGCGTCAAAAAGTGCATAAGTTTGCATTTTCACGCATAACTTACGTTCTGAATACATCCGGACATCCAAAAATTTATGTAAGCATTAAAATATTATGTTTTAATGTTTGGCATGAGAAAAATCCATTCGTCGCGCAATTTGGATCGTTTTTCGCGCTTATGCGCATTCCGTCGTAATTAAGCGAACATCGCGATCGTACGACCAAACGAACCGACATCAGAGATATTTTTGAGCATGTTTTGAGTTCCCTATACTTCAACTTCATTTTAGAGGCTTGAAATGAGGTTAACGGGCCTTAAACATGTCGAAAATGGACTTAAAAGCATGCAGGGGCTAAAACTGTCATTTTTGAAAAGTTATGCTGATCAGACAACCTCAGGCTGCCCGCCTGAGTTTATGTGGATCCTGATGCGGGCCGCATGGCCTCCCCAGATATGCAAAAATATTGCAAACAGCTGTTTGCAACTGTGTAGCACTTCAAAACCACTTGCAAATGGTTTTTATCAATCCTAGGGGCTCCCATGGGTTTGTAATTCAGTGGGTATGTGTTGTACGGCTCAGATTTAATGCTTGGGGAACAAGAAACGATCTTAACGGTTCCATGTTTCCTATAAATACCCCCCATGTCTTGCTCATTTTCCCTCACATTTGAAATCTGATTCAAAGCTCTTTAAGTGGAAGTTTATATACTTCCTACCTGAGAGTGAATCGGGTTCAAATCTTGCAGGGACCTTCTGTAAGTATTCTTTCGCGTTTTTCGTTCGTTTTAACGTTAAAGTCAAACTGCGTTTGACTTTCTGCATTGACCAGTTTATGGTCAATGCGAAGTTCGTTTGAACTTCATAACGTGAGCGTAATCACGATGGTTATGGTCCCTAGTGACTATACCTACTGATTACCACGTTATCTAGGCTCAGTGACGAGTCGTAGTTTCGGCCAAAATGCGTTTTCTCGCGTATTTTGTAACCAAACTACTCTAGGGTATTAAAACCGTTTGTTTTAATACCAAACCTGTTTTCTAAACATTACTAAACATGTTCTAGCATGTTTAGCTTGTCGCTTTTAGATTTGTGCTTGTTTAGGGTCGTAAAGGTAAGCGATCTAATCAATCGCTTATGCTTACAAACCCGACCCATTTGGTCGATCTTTAGGATCCGACCAAACATTTTAGGTGACCATAGTTGTATAGGGAATAACCTTCCGAGGTTATACCTTATGGTCACGACGTTTAAGTAGTTGTATGATAAGTAGTTCTTATGCCTTAGGTAAATTACCAAAATACCCTTTTTGCGCCAAAATTCATTTTAAGCCTATGTAACATAATTTTTGACATCTAAACTGATTTAGCAACAATATTAAGCATGTTAAGGCATATCTTACTTGTCATAGGACTAGTTACGCTTTCCGAACGCGTTTTACGCGAACGACGCGTTAAAGTAGCATAAGCTACCTAAGCGGGTCGTAACGGGTCAAAAGCACTTAGGATAGGTTTCGTTTTAGTATATAGGCTTTTTCAAACCATATTACATAAGTTCCCACACTTATTTGGTTTACGAACCCTCGTACTACCCGATCCTCCGATAGGTCCGTTTATTAATGTAGATACCTATATAGGTGCCGTTTGATTACGTGATCTACTAGCATTGCTTGGTGGTTATCCTACGACTTCTAAGCAATCACAAGTGAGTACATAGTCCCCTCTTTTACTGTTTTCCAAACATTTTGGGGTGAAACACATGTGCCTACTTGTTACTTTCGTGCTTTCTTGTTTTCACATCATATGCTTGCTATGTTCTTTAGTACACTTATAGTACGTGATTTCATTACATTGTTTTGCTATGTATGTTAACTTAGCATGCTAGCACATTGATTTACATTACATTGTTTTGCTATATATGTTTACATGGCATATTAGCACATTGTTTTACATGACTTTTCTGCTTTGTATGTTTACTTAGCATACTTAGTACATTGTTTTCACATAACTTGTTTACATTTGGTATGACATTTGGTTTGCATAAACGGTTCTTTACTACATTCATTAACATTAGCTACGCCGCTCGGTAGTAAGTAATGGTACCATAGGACTTGACAAATCCCGTTCCTAACACCCTAGGTTTGTTTGGGTGAAAGGAATGATTGAATCCGAAAACATTTTACTTTGATAACCTTTACTCTAAGGTTATCCTGCTGTCTCAAGGCTTGAATGTAATGCGTTAACTTACCACATAAATGTTTGTATCAATAAAACAAGCTTTTACTGGGCAAAACATAACTTTTTGATTTATTCAAAATACTTTGTTTTGTTCCTTTTTACTTATGGTTAAGTATTCTCATTTTGTTACTTACCATACATAACTTTTGTTTTAACTACATGACTACATTTTGGGTTTTAAACATTGACAATGGTTTAGACAAGAATATTTGATGATTGGTTTGAACATGAACTATATGGTTTGGTGATTTGTTTAAGTGACTTAAGTAACGATATGTGTGTAGTATGCTACAAGCATGGTGGATACGCCGCTGGTACTTCCTATATATAAGTGCTTGTAATGTATTACATGACATACCGTTATTTAAATCATTCAATTTTGGACTTATACACTTTACACAAATAATATCTTTTTCACAAGACTTTGTTTTACAAAACAAATTATTTTATACAACTTATTTCTACTTGGTTATTCTTTAACCATACATTATTCTTTACTTATACATATCATCTGATTTTATCGCTTTTCAATGGATTTACAAAACAAAACAACTTACAAGGTTCATGACTAACTTTCATTAAACACTTTTCTTAAACCTAAGTCATGAATCCTATTTTCACAAAACCTATGTTACTCACAGGCATTGTTATGCTGATCTACCTATTTTCGCATGTGTTTTCAGGAGCTAATGCATAGGACGATCGTGACACGCTAGGGTGGACTCGGGCCTTAGTGACATAAAACAGAGCTAGACTTAGTTTAATCACGTTATGTACTCTTTATTTCAGTGGTTTTAAGACAATGTACATGTTGGTTCTTGTTTTGAACGATGTATTCCACCCTTGGGTGATGAATAAAATATTATTTTAATTACCTTGGTTGTGGAACAATAATTCTGTTACAACACTCCCTGACGTTTCCCCCACGATTTGATGTTTTACGTGGTCGGGGTGTGACATTCTGCATTGACTAGTTTATGGTCAATGCGAAGTTCGTTTGAACTTCATAACGTGAGCGTAATCACGATGGTTATAGTCCTTAGTGACTATACCTACTGATTACCACATTATCTAGGCTCAGTGACGAGTCGTAGTTTCGGCCAAAATGCGTTTTCTCGCGTATTTTGTAACCAAACTACTCTAGGGTATTAAAACCATTTGTTTTAATACCAAACCTGTTTTCTAACTCTACTAAACATGTTCTAGCATGTTTAGCTCGTCACTTTTAAATTTGTGCTTGTCTCGGGTCGTAAGGTAAGCGATCTAAACAATCGCTTATACTTTCGAACCCGACCCATTTGGTCGATCTTTAGGATCCAACCAAATACTTCAGGTGACCATAGTTGTATAGGGAATAACCTTCCGAGGTTATACCTTATGGTCACGTCGTTTAAGTAGTTGTATGATAAGTAGTTCCTATGCCTTAGGAAAATTACCAAAATACCCTTTTTACGCATAAATTCATTTTAAGCATATGTAACCTAAATTTTGACATCTAAACTGATTAGCTAACTATATTAGACATGTTAAGTCATATGTTACTTGTCATAGGACTAGTTAAACGGTCTGAACGCGTATTACGCAAACGACGCGTTAAAGTACCATAAGCTACCTAAACGGTAATGGGTCGTAAGCACTTAGGTTAGGTTTCGTTTTAGTATGTAGTCTTTGTTAAACCATATTACATAAAGTTCCCACACTTATTTGGTTTACGAACCCTCGTACTACCCGATCCTCCGATAGGTCCGGTTATTTATGTAGTTATCTATATAGGGTGCCCTTTGATTCCGTGATCCCTCTAGCTTTGCTTGGTTGTTGTTCAAGACTTCTAAGCACCCTCAAGTGAGTACATAGTCCCCTCTTTTACTGTTTTTCAAACATTTTGGGGTGAAACACATGTGCCTACTTGTTAATTTCATGCTTTCCATGTTTTCATATCATATACTTGCTATGTTCACTAGTACACTATTAGTACATAATTTCATTATGTTTTTGCTATGAAAGTCCTTTGTTGCATACTTAGTACATTTGATTTACATTACATTTCACGCTATGTATGTCCATTTAGTGCATACCTAGTGCATTGTTTTACTAGCCATACTTTTGATTTATTTCAAATACTTGTTTTGTTCATTTTTACTTTTGGTTTAAGTAGTCTCATTTTTACTTACCATACATAACTTTTGTTTACACATTACATGACTTACACTTAACTTGGGTTATACTATGACATTTGGCAATTGGTTTAAATATAGACATTTTACATTGGTGGTTTGTTTGGGTAAAGTGATTAAGTAACGAGGCGTGTGTAATATGATACAAGCATGGTGGACACGCCGCTGGTACTTCCTATATATAAGTGTTTGTATGACATTACATATCACAGCGTTGTTTAAATCATTTCAGTTTAGACATATTTTTCACAAGACATTGTTTTACAAACAACTCACTACTAGAAAATTGGCCTAATGCAACTTTTTATTAGCAACCTTTTTCAAATGTGTTGCATTTGACTCTAATGCAACTTTGTTGAACATAAAGGTTGCATTAGAAGATCTAATGCAACTTTTTTCAAGAAATGTTGCAAAATTATATTGAATTTGCAACCTTTTTGTTAAAAGGTTGCAAATTTTATTAAAAATTGCAACCTTTTTCTTGAAAGGTTGCAAATTTATTTGAAATTTGCAACTTTTGTTAAAAAAGTTACATTAGGAAATTTTAAATGCAACTCTCACATAAAAGTCATCTTAATAGACAAGTTAATATATGTTCTAAAAAAAGATAAAAAAATTATTAAAAAAATAGTATAGGAAATAGATGGTTTAAATAAAGGAAAAAAATTAAAAATATGTTATTAAAAGTAAATATAATAATAAACTATTAAAATATATTAAATAAAAGAAAAACAAAAGCTATATATTATTATAAAATATAGGAGATCTGCATCGTGTCTCCACAACAACCACCGCCAGTTTCAACTTCCACAAAACCCTAACCAGTTTTAGTTATCACTTACTGTCAACGCTCTCTTCCCATCTACTCTCCTCTCACTACTTAAAAATGATAATTTTGGGCGATTAAAAAATAAATTTTGGGCGATCCATAGTAGGAAACCGCCCAAACTAATGTATCACAAATTTTTATGCCTAAAAAGACATTCACTAGTGAGCGGGTGTGGCTAGGGGTGCAAACCAGCCGAGCCGAGCCCGAGCTCGACCAGGCTCGAACTCGAGCTCGATTAACTTATGAGAGCCCGACTCGATTCGAGCTTTGTTTTCAAAGCTCGAGCTCGGCTCATTTGTATTTTCTCAAGCTCGAGCTCGACTCGGGCTCGGCTCGTTTATTATTTGTTAATTAGTATATTAGATAAAAATAAAATAAATAATAGACTTTTTAGGCTCGCGAGCTCGATAAGTGAAGTTCGGGCTCCTTTACTAAATAAACTTATTTTTAGGTTCGAGGTCGGCTTGTAAACAAGTTTAAATAAGCTTGGCTCGACTCGGCTCGTTTACACCAAGGCTCGATAAAGCTCGACGAGCCTAACGAGCTTCACATGCGAGGCTCGAGCTCGGGCTAAATAAATAAACGAGCTTTGTTTTGAGGCTCAAGCTTGGCTCGGGCTCGATTCGTTTCGAGCTTTTTCTCGAGCCGATCTCGAGTAGCTCGTGAGCCGCTCGGCTTGTTTGCACCCTAGGTGTGGCAAAAAAAAACCCAAAAAAAAACCCAAAAACCCAAAAAAAACCCAAAAAAAACCCAAAAACCAGGGCGCTTTTACTGTGGATCGCCCAAAAACCCTCATTTTTGTTTTCCCTCCTTCCCTTCGTCTTCATTTTCGGTTTCCCTCCTTTCAAACCCTAAAACAGCTGAAGTCCCTCATTCCATTCATTTTCGTCTCCCAAAACCATCCTTCAATCTGATACCACTCCAAAGTTGGATTCCGCAACCCCCCCCCCCCAATCTGGTGACCGAGTCTTAAATCAACAGGTATCTACATCTCTCTCTCACACTGGGTGAAATCAATTGGGAATTGTTAGGTTAGAATGTTGTAATTTGTAGGGTTTTTTTGTTCGTTAATTTGTTCGTAGGGAGCTAGGGTTAGGGCGCTCTACAAATTTGAGTTTAAGATGTTGATTCAAGATTATGTTCATATATGTTCAAGAATCGACGTATTAGGTTTGTCTTGTTGAACGATGTATGTGTGTTCGGCAATGATTGTAACAATATTCTCTTATCTAGGTTACCAACTACATACCTTTGTTCTCTTGCCAAAGGTATCTCATGATTTCTTTTGTAACATCTGCTCTGACAATTGCAATAGATTTGCTTACCATTGCACCAAATGTGATATTTTCATCGATGTTTGGTGTGCACTCATACCTAGATTAGTGGCTCTGGGTTCACATTCTGGACTGGTTATATTCATTTTTAGTGTTAATGGTATTAGTGGCTCTGGGTTTATGTTGTCGCGTTAACTTGACAGCCTTTTATATAATTACAAGGAGCCGAAAGATGCAACGAAGGAGTGGAAGTCAAAAAATTCCCAAGTGAATTTCTTTATCTTTTGTCTGCAGTATTTTTTTGGATTTATATATTGTAGCTTGTAGCCCTTACTCTAATAGCATGTAATATTTTATTACTTTCTTCAGGAGCAGACTTCTGGTACTCCCGAGGGCACAATACGTCACTCCCGATTGGACTGGGTTTCAGGTTCCATCTCAAAAACATTTGAAGTTGCACAAAATTAATCTATTTAAGATTTGAGATATTTTACTAACGTAGGTTGTATGTAATTGTTGAACAGCCTTATCCCCATATGCCTCTACATGGGTTCATGGCGTCAAGCCCTCAAGGTCACCACTACATGGGGGTGGGGGGTTATCCAGGTATTATAAACTTATTATGTATGGATTTTCGGCTTATATCTTATTTGAACTTATTGGCAATGATCATAGTTTTTTGATCATCACAGTCTCATAAATGTTGTTTTTTTAGTCATCTGTGGGGGGTGTACACCTTGGTCTACCGCCCACCCTGTTGATTTCACTTTTATAGCCTAAATCGACCCGTTCCGACCCTAACCCGTTTTGACCCGAACCCGTTTTAACCCGCTACCGACCCGACCCGCCCATTTTGCCATATTTAATCATAATGGACCTCATAGTGCAATTCACCATGATCTGTGTCATCCAATGATGCGAAATATATCAGTATTTTTTATGTATGTGAATGTGGATTGTGGAATGAAATAGCCCTTTTTCACTTTAATAGCCTAAATCCTTATCCCAAATCAACATACCAATCTATTTTTACTACATATATATTAAAGTATATTAACAACTATTTTGTACTCATGGTAGCCGAATCTAGAAAAGCTAATGAAGATGGATGGTGTTGTTCGAACCGATGGGAAGGTTAGTGTTAGAAAGTTAATTTTGTGTATATATTTCTTCTCCTGAAATTATGTGAGCATCAAATATTTTTTTTGTTGGTTTTCACTCTGCAGAATGGGTGAAACTATGTAGCAAAGGAAAGGAAAATAATTGAAATGAAAACAGAGAAACGACAAAGCATTATGAGGTTAATATTGCACCTTTTTTCATAGTATTTGACTAGTAGCAAAAGGGTGCTAGTTATTATTTTATTTTATTCTATTCTTATTAACTTATAGCAAATGAGTTTCCCTTAGTAATTCAACAATTCTGTGCTAATATTGGAGTATACTTGGTCACTATTAAGGTTGTGTTGCTTTGATGCAGATTGCTGAGTTTAGAGATTTATGTGCTTGTTGTTCAAAGTAGTAATAGTGTGTTACATAGTTTTCAAGGTAAACCCACTATAGGTACTTTTTGAATCACTTAAATGGGACTTTGTTTCTCTTTTGTCAGTTTTCCTTCAATCTACACATGTTAGTTATTAGATGGTTGGAGGTTAGGTTAGGATGATTTGCCAAGACGTGCATGCGTTCTTGCTCTCAAATATGTTTTAACAGGTTCAAATGTGAAGGGTAGGGTTATCTTTTGTGTAGTATTGTGAAACATGTTTTAGCAGGTTTCAATTTGTTGGATTATTGGGATTTAGGGTTTATTTGGGCAGAGGATATGGTTGGAAGTAAGAACGTTTACCAAAATTCTTGTATTATGTACGAAGTCACACTTGTAGAACTTGATGGAGACGGAGATTACCACGTGCCTCTTGAACTTGGAGGTAGTGGTGGAATGGTATGCTTAAAATATATTTTTGTGTCTTTGTGTTATGCATTATGTTTCGCTAGGCAATTATTTTATTTATCAAGTTATTAAATTTTATAAGGCTTATTTCAGCTAATTTACAGGTTGAAGTTGAGAAACACTAGTTGTTGGAAATGTGCAAAAGGATTGAAGATGATCATTAAAGAAAAAAAGCCGAGCTTGAAATTATGCGAAAAGAGTTTGCCAGCCAGCGACGCAACTTGGAATTTATGATGCGGAAGGTTATGAAACAAGTAGTTGGAGATCGAGATGAGTAGAATGTTTTCACTTTTTTATTATTGTAATTAACTATAAAGTTATTTAATTTTCGACAAACATGTTGAAGTACACACTTTGATTATCGATGATATCTTTGTTATTATTGTTTTCGTGTAATTACTATTGAATTTATATCAATTAATAGCAATTGAACTTATGTTGTAAGGTTGCATTTGTGTGAAAAAAATGTTGCTTTTGCTATAAAAAAAAGGTTGCGTTTTTTTCTATTAAAAATAATAACGGTTGCATTAGGCCTTGAAAAAGGTTGTATTTTTGTAGAAAAAGTTGCATTTGAGTGTAGAAAATGTTGCATTTTTGTAACTAAAATACAAAAAAAGTTGCATTAGAATGTAAACAAGGTTGCATACTAAAAAAGTTGCATTTGATTAGTAAATGCAACACTTTAAAAAAAGGTTGCAATTGGTCTTAGAAAGGTTGCATTAAATCTAATGCAACTGCTTCTAATGCAGCCCTCGATAAAAGGTTGCATTAGGCCTAATGCAACCTTTACAAGGCCTAATGCAACTTTTTATCGGGGTTGCATTAGGTTCATTTTCTTGTAGTGACTTATTTTATACAAACTCATTTTTACTTGGTTATTCATTTAACCTTACATTACTCTTTTACATATCATCTACCTTATTATCGCTTTTCAAACGTTTTATAAAAGCAAACACTTAAAAAGGATTCATGACAAGTTTTCATTAAACATTTTCTTAAACCTAAGTCATGAATCCTATTTTCACAAAACCTATGTACTCGCCGACATTTTTTTGCTGATATATTTTCACATGTGTTTCAGGTACAATAGTTAATGAAATTTGATGATGAGATTGATGCATGCTCACGTAGGATTGGACGAGGCCTTAGTGACATTAAAAGATACAAGACTAGTCAAATTTTGTATTACTTCTTTGTTTGTTAAGACATTGTAACTCTTAAATCAAGAAAACAACATTTCAATTTCCCATGTGTTATGAAACAATGATTCTGTTACAACACTCCCCGACGATTCCGCCACGTTTTGTTGTTTTACGTGGTCGGAGTGTGACAAGAAGCCAAAGAGAAAGGACAGTGGTAAGAAACCGACTGTTAGCTATAACAAGTGTCCGCCTCCAATCTGGGAAGGGTATTCTCCTAGAAAACCAAACGAGGAGCAACTTGAAAAAGCAGTCAATATAAAGTTAAAAACCGACACAACTGATGAATTACCAGAAAACATCGATGTCACGTTTACCTCGTCTGACACTGATCATGAGTCTGAGTTAATCAAAAAGGTGGTCGATCAGGTGTTGGATACTGATGAGGAGTCTGAGTCAAAGTCTGAATCTGGAGGGTCAAGTTCATCAGTCAATGATCAAAAGTCGTCGGTTAAACGGTCTTATAGTAAAGAGTTTTTGGTATCCAAATCGAATTTGAATGATGAAACATTCAAAAAAGTTTATACTTTGAATGATTCTGACAAATTATATTACAACAAAGAGTTTCCTATAATGAGTGTTAAAACAGAATTGATTAACAAGACTTTCAAACTAATAAAAATTAATATTCCAGAATTGAAAGTTTTGAAAAATCTTGAAAAACCTAAAAAAATACACTTCAAGAGTGCAACAACGTTTAAATAAGAAAAAGGGTTACAATTCTGGTCCTGGTTTTCAAAAGAAACCAAACCAAAATCGTAGCTACAAAAAGAAAGGTCTTGGTTTTATTCCACCAGAAAATGATAAAAATGAGAAAAATTCTAAAACAAAAATAGAATTTGTTTCAGGTGGAAGTGCAGAGGAAGAACTGAAGAGAAGGAATGGAACTGGAGTGTTTCATCCAAGAGAGACTCGAACCTGTTACAAATGCAATGAAGTTGGTCACATTGCATGGAACTGTCCAAAAAATGTTAAGACAAAACAGGGAGTTTCTGACAAATTAAAAGAAAAAGTTGTAGATGTTGAACCACCAACTGAAAACTTCAAAATTTTTGAAAATTCCATTCATGAAGTTGGTGAGTGTTCAAAGAAAAATGTTTACAAAAAGAAAGCCAAAGACAACCAAGTGTGGGTTGTTAAAAAGGTTGATAAGAAAGTCGGCGATGAATCTGGTTCCACAAAGCCAGATGAGCCACAGGTTGAGGTAAAAGATTCAGTAAGTGATGATGAATTTCCATCACTAAAGTTTGAAGAAATTAAACAAAAAGTTGGTAAGGTTGAGATCTCGGATCAGTTTTATTCCGAGAAGAATGAGTTTGATGTCGAGAAAACATTCAATGGGAATGTTAAGAAAATTTTTGGGAAAATGCTTAGTGGGAAAGCAAAAGGGGTTAAAGATTTTTACGCAACAAAGAAAGCAACTTTTAACCCTACTGAGCAAGAGTTGAAAACCCTCAAGTCTGAAAAGACTTGGGTAGAAATTCTTTTCCCCTAAAGTCTTAGGACTTTGCCGGAGATCCCAAGTTTGTAATCGTGGATCAGGAATCGGTATCATTTTTGTAAAAGTGTTCTTATCAAATAGTCCTTCAATCTAGCTTGAAACATTGTTGAAATTTTTACAGATTCAAGGACTATGCCGGAGCTTCCAGGTTAGTAAGTGCGAAGCAGGAATCGGCATTCTGATTGGTAAATTGGTTTATGTAGACGTGACATTCCTACAATTGGTATTGTTTTGCGTTTTTCCAATTGGTACAGAGGTTGATTAATTGCAAATGGTAAATCAGGGACATTAAGTTGTACTTGATTTACTACATATGTGGTTGAAAAACAATGTCACACCCCCAAAATCCACCTGCGGAGTATCACCGCTTGGGAGCGTGACTGACCAGGATCAAGCCACCAATCATATTGAACATGCATTTGATATTAAGTAAAGTAAATGAAAACCATTCATTCAATACAAAAGGTGATCAAACAAATTCATCGTTCAAAGTGTAGCGGAAGCATAGTAAATAAACCAGTAATAGTTAACAGTTTAAGTGTCATAATAGTTCAGGGAAAAAGCCACGATCCTTGTCCACAACGACCCGCTTCTCCAGTGCAAGCTCCAAGTACCTAGCAATCTGCAAGGCATGTAACAGAATGATCAACAAACTAGTTGAGCGAGTTCACTGAAAGTAAATGCGTAATAGTAAGTTCGTTTGTAATAGGTGGCTCTTCTGGGCCGATTGTATGTTCTATTGGTGGTGGTGTTCCACGTTACTTGTGGTGGTGTTCCACGTTTCCTGTGGTGGTGTTCCACGTTTCCTGTGGTGGTGTTCCACGTTTCCTGTGGTGGTGTTCCACGTTTTCCTGTGGTGGTGTTCCACGTTTCCTGTGGTGGTGTTCCACGTTTCCTGTGGTGGTGTTCCACGTTTTCCTGTGGTGGTGTTCCACGTTTCCTGTGGTGGTGTTCCACGTTACTTAACCACTAGACTACTCGTAACTATAGGTATCCTTCACAACCGAGGATAGTGATGTGGTAGTCTAGTCATAGTGTCAATAGAGTATCTAATCAACCTTTCAATCCCATTCCCAACACCCCGGGAACCCCATGCCTTGGTAAGAGTGTGAACTCACCTTGGTTTGCTCGGTATGCTAAGTTATGCACTCACAAGTAATTAATCACGTCCTAGTGTATGCACGTATAACAAATCAGTTCATGTTCGCAATTATACGCATGCAGTTTAATGTTCACATAACAGTCAGTTGCATAACAGCACACACGTATTATTTCACCTTGCACGAATACAGATGTTAACATTCATCACAAAGCATGGCATGCCAATTAAATCAGGCAAATATTCAATCAGTCAACCTATTATCACAATTATGTTTCGACACAGTTATCTTTCGACACACAAATCATGTTTCGGTCAACACACTATCTTTCGGTCAACCTATTATCTTTCGGTCAACATACTATCGTTCGGTCAACATGTTATCCTTCGGTCAACATGTTATCCTTCGGTCAACAATTATGTTTCGACCAATATGTTATCTTTCGGGTAGCAAGTAACAAACAAAACACAATATTCTGCCAACCAAGTTAAGTTTCGGCCACATGTATTCAGCCGCCCAAAACACCCAATCCACACTAACCCACCATTACTTTATAACAAATGAAACAAGCATGGCCGGCATTTTTATTGTTCGGTTCTTTAATATTAGTGGGCCAAGCCCACATCCAATTGAATTCGGTTAGCCACCCCATCCCTCCAATCGGAGTTGGCATCTCCTCTGACAAGGGATTCCTTAACCACCCACTTTTATAAATTGGTTTCCTTGCATTAAATAGCCGAACCCCCACAGCCAATGGCTCTTGTTCGACCGCCCAACACCCACCACTCAGCAATTAACACCACTTGACAAAAATTGGATTCTTGACCATCACATATTCCTAGGATTTATGTTACTGACATTAGTTATTCATTATGCAATTTACAAAGCCACCGAACACAGATCATGATGACACCCACTATCCTTTTGTAACAATTTAATCAATTATTGCCGAAGATGTTAATTATTAATAGGTTGTGATTGGACCAAATATGTATATATATCACATGTTTCATCGATTCACTAACAACATCATCATATAATCGGTTCCCAACCCTTGTCCACCGATATAACCCACTATTTCGATTTCAATAATAAACAATTAGCAAATATCATCATAGGAGACATGCAAGCATAGTATTCACATAATCGTTTTAATAATTCGTACTAACCACGATGAACAAGAAACAGTTCTGATCGTTCTTGGGATTCGCCAAGTCACCAGGTTGC
This sequence comes from Helianthus annuus, assembly GCF_002127325.2. Taxonomy (NCBI): domain Eukaryota; kingdom Viridiplantae; phylum Streptophyta; class Magnoliopsida; order Asterales; family Asteraceae; genus Helianthus; species Helianthus annuus. Next base: position 70,554,612 of record NC_035441.2, read on the forward strand.
CGCCGCACGATGAGAAGTCCTAGGGCTTGAGAGTTTTCGGTAACCGCTCTCAAATACACCACCTAACTAATATAGCTACGCATAAGGGTTTGGGCCTATACTGGGCTTTGGCAAATCTGGGCTCCGCGGAACACATTTTGTTTCGTCGAGTAGGCTGAATGGCGAATAACAACACTGTTTCGTCTAGTTTGGTTGATGATGAGTCACGTCTCGATTCGTCGAGCCTTACGTGATTTAAGTGTTCTAAAAAAATTCTAATATTATATTTTACAATGGCAAATAATCACATATATACGTAATGACAATATGTTTCATTAAAACAAAACGCGTACAAATTTCAAGTCCAACAAATTAAACAACTAAGCAGTCAAAGTCAACGGTCAGAGTCAACGCGTAATAAATACATCAGTGAAAGACGGAAACTCGAGTTGTCACATTATCCCCAACTTGAAAGAAATTTCGTCCCGAAATTTGGTACGCACTCACTGAGGAAGCTAGGTGTTATATCGTTCACTGGTTTTCCTGGGGTGTCACATCATCCCCCCGTTGATTTGGAATTTCGTCCCGAAATTCAGTAGTAGTAGCTTCAGCCTCAGTAGTGGTTGCATTGGTTTCGAATAACTGGGGTACTTTTCTGTCATCTGGTATTCGCGTTCCCAGGTGTACTCTGGGCCACGTTTGAAGTTCCAACGAACTCGGACAAGAGGGATTCTCTTGTGCTTGAGGACCTTAACATCCCGGTCCGTGATTTCAACTGGTTCCTCGACGAACTGCAACCGCTCGTCGATAGTGAGTTCCTTAAAAGGAGTTATGAGGGTCTCATCTGACAGGCACTCCTTCAGATTCGACACGTGAAATACATTGTGAACTGCATCGAGTTCAGCTGGTAGGTTCAGTCTGTAGGCTACTGGGCCTATTCTTTCAGTGGTTTCGAACGGTCCAACATACCGTGGATTGAATTTGCCTCGTTTACCAAATCGAACCACACCCTTCCAGGGTGAAACTTTCAATAAAACCCGGTCCCCGACCTCAAATTCCAATGGCTTTCTACGCTTGTCCGCGTAGGCTTTCTGACGGTCGCGTGCTGCCGCCATGCGTTGTCGTATCTGTGCAATCTTTTCTGTGGCGTCCACTACAATCTCTGGACCCGTAATTTGACTATCCCCCACCTCTGCCCAACAGAGAGGTGACCGGCATTTACGTCCGTACAATGCCTCCAATGGAGCGGCTTGAATGCTGGTATGATAACTGTTATTGTAAGAGAACTCCACCAAAGGGAGGTGTTTTTCCCAGCCGTTGCCGAAATCGATGACACACGCTCGAAGCATGTCTTCTAGAGTTTGAATAGTTCGCTCAGACTGCCCATCCGTCTGAGGATGATATGCTGTGCTCATGTCTAATCGTGAGCCGAAGGATTTGTGCATTGCTTGCCATAGCTCTGACGTGAATCGTGCATCGCGATCCGAAACAATAGAGGTTGGCACTCCGTGCCTCGAAACAACTTCTTTCAAGTAGATGTCTGCTAAGGTAGAAAACTTATCCGTTTCTTTGATAGCCAAGAAGTGAGCAGACTTTGTGAGTCGATCAACGATCGCCCAGATAGTGTCATTCCCACGCTGGGATCTAGGAAGGCCAGTAACAAAATCCATGGAAATTTGCTCCCATTTCCATTGTGGTATCTTAGGCTGCTGAAGTAGACCAGCTGGTTTCTGGTACTCTGTCTTGACTCTCGCACAAGTCAAACATTTGTCGACGTAGGTTGTAATGTGGGCCTTCATGCTAGGCCACCAATATGTAGTTCTGATATCGTGGTACATTTTATCCGAACCTGGATGTACCGGGTAGCGAGACTTATGAGCTTCATCCATCACAAGTTCCCGTAAGCCGCCATAAAGTGGGACCCAAATACGCCCCGTTACATAGTAAGCGCCGTCTCCCTTTTGTTCCATTTGTTGTCTTGAACCGCGTAAGGCTTCAGCCTTGACGTTTTCGGGTTTCAGAGCTTCCATCTGAGCAGCTCGTATCTGAGAAGGAAGACTAGACTGGATAGTAAGCTGTAGCGCTCGCACGCGCTTCGGTAGGGTGTCTTTCCGACTGAGGGCGTCAGCCACAACATTGGCCTTGCCTGGATGATACTTGATAGCGCATTCGTAATCATTAAGCAGTTCGACCCATCGTCGTTGACGCATATTCAATTCCTTCTGCTTGAAGATATGCTCGAGACTCCTGTGATCGGTGTAAATTGTGCACTTGGTACCGTACAGTAGTGTCGCCATATCTTAAGTGCAAAAACAACAGCTCCCAGCTCCAAATCGTGCGTCGTGTAGTTCCGTTCATGAACCTTGAGTTGACGAGAGGCGTAGGCAATAACTTTATCCCGCTGCATCAATACACAACCAAGCCCCTGTATCGATGCGTCACAATAAACCACGAAATCATCCGTGCCCTCCGGCAGTGAGAAAATAGGTGTGCTGCAAAGCCTATCCTTAAGGTACTGAAAAGCGGTCTCTTGGGAATCTCCCTAACGGTAGGTGACACCTTTCTGTGTCAGCATAGAGAGCGGTTGCGCGATCTTCGAAAAGTCTTTGATAAACCGCCTGTGGTATCCCGCCAAACCCAAGAATTGGCGTATTTCTGTTGGTGTACGCGGTGTTGGTCTGTTTCTGATCGAATCAATCTTGGATGGATCGACATGAATCCCATCCTTGTTTAACACATGGCCTAAGAAGTGGACTTCACGAAGCCAGAAGTCGCATTTTGAAAACTTTGCGTACAGTTGCTCCTTTCGAAGAAGTTCCAAGATAAAACGTAAGTGCTGCTCGTGTTCCTCCTGACTCTTGGAGTAGATCAGAATGTCGTCGATGAAGGCAATGACGAACTTGTCAAGATAAGGTTTGCACACCCTGTTCATAAGATCCATGAAGACTGCAGGCGCGTTCGTAAGCCCGAATGGCATGACAAGAAACTCGTAATGGCCGTAGCGAGTTCTGAATGCTGTCTTGGAGACGTCCTCATCCCGGACTCTCAGCTGATAATAACCAGACCTTAGATCAACCTTGGAGTAGTAACTCGACCTCTGCAACTGGTCGAATAAGTCGTCAATGCGTGAAAGAGAAAAACGGTTCTTCACTTTGACTTTGTTCAGTTCACGGTAATCAATTTCACATCCTGAAGGTGCCATCCTTCTTTTCACCGATAAATGGTATCTAATAGTTCTTGTAGCTCCCCAAGGCGAAGAGATAGGTCGGATAAATCCCTTATCCAAGATTCCTGGTAGCTGCGTCGATAGTTCTTTCGATTCTGGTGGAGCTAAGCGATACGGTGCTCGAGCTATGGGTGCTGCTCCTGGAGCGAGCCCGATTTAAAATTCGTCCTGATGATGTGGCGGTAGACCAGGTAAATCCTTGCGGGACACCTGAGGAAAGTCGCGTACAACTGAATGGTCTTCCAACTTCTTTTCTTTCGTTGATGTGTCAGTAACGAGAGCCCAAATTGCGGTGTGGCCCTTCCGCAAACATTTCTGAGCCTTCAAGAAAGAGGTGATGCCAACCACGGCACCACTCTTGTCGCCTTGAACTTTGAGAGGTTCTTGACCAGAACGAGGAATGCAAACAATCTTTTCCTTGCATAGGATTTCTGCTTGCTGTTGCTGCTGGCGATTTCCGTGGGCTCCTGAATCCTTAGCTTCTGCTGTGCTCTGGCGATCACTATTCTTGTGCTGCTGTTGTGCTTGAGACCGAACGGTAGCTGAACCCTTGCTGGAATACCCATCCTATTTCCGCTTATTGTCACTAGGAGTAGCGGGAGTAGCAGAAGTGGTAGCGGTAGTAATAGCGCTGATACAACTAGGCAAACATGTTCTGTTCCACTGCCTGATCCGTGAGGCGATTAGCAAGACGCTGAATGTCTTGGATATTGTTGTGGTTAGCCGATGAAGCATGGCTCTGAATCTCTGAGGCTAAACCCTTGAGGTAAAATTCGATACGCTTGCTTGAAGAGTCCACCATTGTTGGACACAAGATGGTCAGTTCGTTCGACCGTTTCGTATAAGCATCAATTCCTGACCCCGTCATTTTCAAATGGTAAGGCTCCACTTCCAACTTGTGGATGTCATCACGCGTGCAGTATTCCCTTTTAATGCATTCTTTGAATTCGTTCCAGGGGTGGCGTTAGCAGCTGCCAACCCTAGCATCCGTACTTGCGCGTTCCACCAGGTTAGCGCGATTTCTTCCAAAGTACCAGTGGCGTACTTGACCCTGCGAGCCTTAGGGCATTCACACATCTCGAATACCGACTCGAGCTTCCCAAACCAAATGGAGTAGTCCCACTGTTCCTTCTGTGCCACTGAATGTGCTTGGACGACAGTCCATGAAGTTCTTGAATGTGTAGACAGGTTGCTGTGCGTTCCGACCCGTTGCGCGAGAAAGATAGGTCAAGGTTAAGCGCGAGAGTTGGGTCACGAGAGTAGGATCTATCGTCCTAGGATAGGTTTGGAATAGCAGGTTATACCTCCTGCTGGTGCGGCTGCAAGTGCCGCAGCAACTTGTTCGTTAATGAGAGCCATCAACTGGGCTTGAGTCATGTCAACACGTCCAGACATGATCGAACAGTAAAGGTAGCATAAGTAAGAATGGTTCACGAATAGTGCGATGACAGAAGAGTGTAAGCACATAAGTATTCTCATGCAATGACAAGTTGTGAGCAAGGTAATGTAAGCATACTACGAGCAAAGTTCTATGCAAATTCTAGCATGTAGGCAATAAACATAAACCTTATTACCTAGGAAGTTGAGTCTTGCACGTGGAGCGAAGCGTCGTTGTGGATCGTTGAGAGCACTGTTCTGGTTATAGTCTGGTTTTAATAAAAACGTTTTTCCATATTAAAACCAAGTTCTCTATAACCAATGGCTCTGATACCAATCTGTCACACCCCCAAAATCCACCTGCGGAGTATCACCGCTTGGGAGCGTGACTGACCAGGATCAAGCCACCAATCATATTGAACATGCATTTGATATTAAGTAAAGTAAATGAAAACCATTCATTCAATACAAAAGGTGATCAAACAAATTCATCGTTCAAAGTGTAGCGGAAGCATAGTAAATAAACCAGTAATAGTTAACAGTTTAAGTGTCATAATAGTTCAGGGAAAAAGCCACGATCCTTGTCCACAACGACCCGCTTCTCCAGTGCAAGCTCCAAGTACCTAGCAATCTGCAAGGCATGTAACAGAATGATCAACAAACTAGTTGAGCGAGTTCACTGAAAGTAAATGCGTAATAGTAAGTTCGTTTGTAATAGGTGGCTCTTCTGGGCCGATTGTATGTTCTATTGGTGGTGGTGTTCCACGTTACTTGTGGTGGTGTTCCACGTTTCCTGTGGTGGTGTTCCACGTTTCCTGTGGTGGTGTTCCACGTTTCCTGTGGTGGTGTTCCACGTTTTCCTGTGGTGGTGTTCCACGTTTCCTGTGGTGGTGTTCCACGTTTCCTGTGGTGGTGTTCCACGTTTTCCTGTGGTGGTGTTCCACGTTTCCTGTGGTGGTGTTCCACGTTACTTAACCACTAGACTACTCGTAACTATAGGTATCCTTCACAACCGAGGATAGTGATGTGGTAGTCTAGTCATAGTGTCAATAGAGTATCTAATCAACCTTTCAATCCCATTCCCAACACCCCGGGAACCCCATGCCTTGGTAAGAGTGTGAACTCACCTTGGTTTGCTCGGTATGCTAAGTTATGCACTCACAAGTAATTAATCACGTCCTAGTGTATGCACGTATAACAAATCAGTTCATGTTCGCAATTATACGCATGCAGTTTAATGTTCACATAACAGTCAGTTGCATAACAGCACACACGTATTATTTCACCTTGCACGAATACAGATGTTAACATTCATCACAAAGCATGGCATGCCAATTAAATCAGGCAAATATTCAATCAGTCAACCTATTATCACAATTATGTTTCGACACAGTTATCTTTCGACACACAAATCATGTTTCGGTCAACACACTATCTTTCGGTCAACCTATTATCTTTCGGTCAACATACTATCGTTCGGTCAACATGTTATCCTTCGGTCAACATGTTATCCTTCGGTCAACAATTATGTTTCGACCAATATGTTATCTTTCGGGTAGCAAGTAACAAACAAAACACAATATTCTGCCAACTAAGTTAAGTTTCGGCCACATGTATTCAGCCGCCCAAAACACCCAATCCACACTAACCCACCATTACTTTATAACAAATGAAACAAGCATGGCCGGCATTTTTATTGTTCGGTTCTTTAATATTAGTGGGCCAAGCCCACATCCAATTGAATTCGGTTAGCCACCCCATCCCTCCAATCGGAGTTGGCATCTCCTCTGACAAGGGATTCCTTAACCACCCACTTTTATAAATTGGTTTCCTTGCATTAAATAGCCGAACCCCCACAGCCAATGGCTCTTGTTCGACCGCCCAACACCCACCACTCAGCAATTAACACCACTTGACAAAAATTGGATTCTTGACCATCACATATTCCTAGGATTTATGTTACTGACATTAGTTATTCATTATGCAATTTACAAAGCCACCGAACACAGATCATGATGACACCCACTATCCTTTTGTAACAATTTAATCAATTATTGCCGAAGATGTTAATTATTAATAGGTTGTGATTGGACCAAATATGTATATATATCACATGTTTCATCGATTCACTAACAACATCATCATATAATCGGTTCCCAACCCTTGTCCACCGATATAACCCACTATTTCGATTTCAATAATAAACAATTAGCAAATATCATCATAGGAGACATGCAAGCATAGTATTCACATAATCGTTTTAATAATTCGTACTAACCACGATGAACAAGAAACAGTTCTGATCGTTCTTGGGATTCGCCAAGTCACCAGGTTGCCGCCGCACGATGAGAAGTCCTAGGGCTTGAGAGTTTTCGGTAACCGCTCTCAAATACACCACCTAACTAATATAGCTACGCATAAGGGTTTGGGCCTATACTGGGCTTTGGCAAATCTGGGCTCCGCGGAACACATTTTGTTTCGTCGAGTAGGCTGAATGGCGAATAACAACACTGTTTCGTCTAGTTTGGTTGATGATGAGTCACGTCTCGATTCGTCGAGCCTTACGTGATTTAAGTGTTCTAAAAAAATTCTAATATTATATTTTACAATGGCAAATAATCACATATATACGTAATGACAATATGTTTCATTAAAACAAAACGCGTACAAATTTCAAGTCCAACAAATTAAACAACTAAGCAGTCAAAGTCAACGGTCAGAGTCAACGCGTAATAAATACATCAGTGAAAGACGGAAACTCGAGTTGTCACAAACAAGATGATGAACCATAACCCCAAATCTATTATTGATGATTCTACAAGTGGTAAAAACAAACTTATTTTCCGGAAAAATCATTTTGATTAAATCAAACTTAAGTGTTTTGAAATCATAATGAGAAAATAGTTTGTTGATAGGGGGAGTTCTGATTGTTTATGCCTAGTGTATGGCGATTTGATGCGATTCGATATCGGTTGTCACTTTATTTGTACAGTTTGTGTTGAATTTTCCTTAATTGGGTCAAGAGCTTAGATAGTTTTCAAATTTCCTTTGAAATGTGTTTGCATTTTAGGGGGAGTAGAAAATTTCAGAAAATCCAAAAACATTAGAAAATTTGAAAAATACAAAACTCATTTTTGATTTGAAAAAATTGATAAAACAACAAAAACATGATAAAATGTAAAATGAGTTTTGTTGTGCAAAGAGGAAATGATAGTACATCAGTGGACTGTCGTAACATGCTAAAGAAATGGAAAGTTAAAATGTGATAAACAATCTCACTGTGGATATGCCAGTAGGTTTTTACACATTTAGTAAATTGTGACCAGATATAAACCTAAAAATTCAAACTTGCTTATTCTGTGGGTAATAACTTCTTGGATATATAGGTAACCCCTGAAATCTTGTTTGAAAGGTCCCTTATTCTGAGATACTAGGTCTTTATACTCAGTGATATCTGGGGTATTATCCCGTGACTTCTGCTGTATGGAAATACTGACCTAGTCCCCGGATAATACTTTCTGCAAATGCTTTGAAATATAAGCTAGCCCTCAGCAAGTTGATGAAACAATAAAACTGATAGTCACTGTTGTTGTAACAAAAGACCTAAAGTCGAAGCCGTCATCTCTTTGCGTATACGGAAGTATCTACCTGAGCTCTCACGGCCCTCGCATCTAACCCCTAACAGATATCATCTGTGGTATACTCACCTATAAGACTGAATATTGGGATCTGGATACGGGAGTATATTCAAGTAGTGGGACACACGGATAAGTTTAAGGTATTAAGACATTAATATCGTATCTCAGATCAATTGAACGTTGTGTGAAAATTTAAGTGGACAAATATACTGACAATCTAGGTGAATTGTTTAGAACTTAAAATGATTCAAGCTTAACGGTGTTGATGACATGTCTCAAAAACTGATATGATCCTCTTGCGCGAACTCTCAAAAATATTGTCTGTAAATATTTCTTTACTGCATTTTATTTTTCTCATTTCAAAATCCAAAAAGATTTTATGTGTTTTAGCATTACTTTTGAAAATTCAAAAAGATTTTCGACAACTGGTATTGAAAAGCTGATTTTCAAAATTCTGAGTGCTAAACATGATGAGCAAAATTTGAGGGGGAGTGTGTTCTTTGAAATTAATTGTTTTAAAAATCTAATCCTTCAATTGGTTCATCAAAGTATTTGTTTGTTCTGAAGGAGAGTCAGTGTTGGTGCAAATCTCTATTTCTGAAAAGTTTGATAGTTACTCTGAGGTAGAAGTTTTGCAGATAACCTGAGCTCGACGAAAGCTAGGTGATGATCTTGAAAGCAAGGCTGTATGCTAGTCTGAGCCAGGCTATCGATCGTGGACAAAGTGTGAAAGTCAGACAACGATCCTGAAGCAGATAATGCTGAAGAACTAAAGGAATGTTAGCATATCGCAAAGGGGAGTCTAAAGATGTGAAAGAGAAGAAAGAGTGAAGCCAAGACACTGATCAAGACTGAAGTTTGTCAAGACTCGACACGTGCAACTCGTCAACATCTGAGGAGGAGTTTGTTAGTGCATGCATCTGTTGACTTCATCTTGTATCGACTCTTAGATTTCATTGTATAGATTAGGGCATGTTTTACGAGAAAATAGGAAGTCTTAGTATGTCAGAAGTCTGATTTCGCTCCTAGAAGCTGATTTCGCTCCAAGACGGCATGTGGATGATTTCGGGCTAAATCACTTAATTCTGATTTCACTCCTATTGACATGTGTCATCTCGGGCGAAATCAGGACCCTATATATAGGTCACCTGGAGCGAAATCAAGTAACAATTACCTTGTAATCCATGCCTAAGTGCGGCTGGTGTGAGAATCGATTGTAATCAACGTCAAATCAATACAATTAGTGATTTAAGTGAAGATCAACCTGTTACTAAGTCTATTTCTTGTTTTCCGCACCTGAAATAGATCAGAACCTCTCTGAACGACTCATTTGGGTCAGCCGCACGATCCTACAAGAGCAGTTAGAGGAACTGCAATCTTGCAGAAGTTTTCGATGAACTAGCGGTAATAACCTGCGAGACCAAGAAAAGAACGAACTTCAGTAGGAGTAGTAGGTGTATCCCAATCCTTAATCGCACTGATCTTGGAGGGATCTACATGGATACCTTGTTCGTTGACGATATGCCCCAAAAATTGAACTTCCTTAAGCCAAAATTCACATTTGGAGAATTTGGCGAAAAGTTGCTCTTTCTTTAGGAGTTCCAAAGTAAGACGAAGATGTTGCTCATGATCAGCTTGCGTCTTAGAATAAATCAAGATGTCATCAATGAAAACGATGATGAACTTATCTAAATAAGGCATGCAGACCCTATTCATCAAGTCCATGAAAACAACAGGAGCATTAGTCAGACCAAATGGCATAACTGTTAACTCATAATGCCCATATCGAGTGCGGAAAGCTGTCTAGGGAATATCTTCTTCATGCACACGAAGCTGATGATACCCAGAACGTAGATCAATCTTTGAAAAACAAGTAGCACCCTGTACCTGATCAAAGAGATCATCAATGCGAGGTAGGGGATATCGATTCTTGATGGTAAGTGTGACAACCCTCACCAAATCAGGTATCCGTACGAATTAATTAATATTTAATTAATCCTTAATTGCTGTGCTTGCTTACAATTGTGGTTAAACTGCTACATGATTTCTGATACATACATATCCATGCATCATACTTTATTACTGTCACTCCATTATTTACACTGAACTATAGTGACAAACTTGATGCACAAAAGCACAGTAGCACAATGAACCGATAACCCAGTAAACATGCTGACATAGCCAGCACTAGACAGACACTGTCTCTGAGGCCATTATGAGCCGGGAATAGATCACTACACTAGTAGGGAGTGTAGGGAGGTGAGGATTGTAGAACTACGTCACTAGGTGATAGTTATAGTGACCAGATGTGCCTAAAACACGCTCTAATTACTAAATTCTGCACTTTATTGCAAAATTCAGCATTTAACTTAACTAGTAAAGTGCAAAAACATCAGAAAATAATACTAGACACTTTCCAAAGTGTCGGGAATTCATGGTGTCACTAAAATAATATTAAAGACACTTTAAATGCTTATTTAGCACTTTAAAGGATTAATAGCCAACCGAACAACCGGACTTTACCCGGAACATAAAAATATTGTCAATAACATTGTTTATCCTTTTCTGAGCTAGTTAGGGTCCCCGAACACCCTAACACCCGTTATAATACATAACACACTAACAACGTACTTAAAGTTCTAACTAAACATAACTATACACTAACTAATCAATTGAAATCAAACCATAAACCCCCCACCCCCCTGACCGATCGGTCCCCCATAGGGGACACACTCCACAATTTTTGAATATTTTATTTGAGGATGTTTAATATCGTGTGAACATATTATATAGTGGTTAATAAGGTTAAATGGTTTATAAATAAGACCAAGAGACTACCATTTCATTCATAACCACACAACATAAAATTTTGTTCTCTCTCTCCCTCTTGTTGAGTTCGGCCAAGAGCTCACACCCACCCACCATCACTTTCAAATTTTGATGTAGCTATTCCACTTACAATCCAAGGTGCAAGAGATCATACGAAGAGACCCGGTGCTTTCGGAATCTCAAAGACCTCTCTACGTTGCTTTTATCCACCTTATTTTCGCCTTGATTCTTCCCTAGCCTTTAGCTAGTTGTAAGTGCTTCTAAACACTCTTTTGTTCATATTTAAAGTGGCTAATAAGAGATTTGACAGATAAAAATCAATAACACCAAAGATCAAAGCTAAAAGACTTGAAAGAAAGATGAATATGATGGTTAAAGAGAAACTAATAGTGTAAAACTTATGAAACTTGTCTAGCTATGATTATTTTATGTTGTTAGTGGCTAGTAATGGGACGGATCGTCATCTAACCATGCTAGATCATGTTCATAGAACATGAACTAGCAATATGTTTAGTGTAAAAGTAGCAAGATGATGAACCCTTCCACACATGAACATGAACTTGTGTAAAAGTGATTTTTCTTGTAAAATAGAGTTTTAAACTAGTAGATCTAAAGATCTAGAAGTGGTATTTTCGAAGAACCCAGTGTAAGATGCAAACCTTGTTTAAAAGACGGATCTTTCATAAACTAAGGTATTTTAGTGACTAAACAAGTGTGTAAACACTTGTGTAACAAAAGATTTAACAAAGAAATATTTTCGTAATTTTTGAACTAGAAGTTGTAGAGTTACATTTTCTTTAAAAGTAAAGTTTTCAAGAAACCGATTTTATTTTTAAAGATAGAAAGATCTACTAAAAATGTTGGAAGGTTACTACATAATTTTACACAACTTACAAGTTCATGTGCTTGCGATCTATACTTATTTTTGACTAGTTTGATGTTTAAATGATAAATATTGATGATGGAAAATTGGTTGATTGAATTTTGAAAAGAAAATGATACGCTAATAAGCGTGGCCACCTCCAGCTACAGAGGAAACTCTGGCGAAATTTCTCCAGAAAATAACACTTAGAATATTTTCATGACAAGTGTCTATAAATATATTTTTACCTTGTTTTTCCAAATAAATTTCGCCATGATTTTTGTTACAAAATCACCAAGTGTCGGAGGTGGATTTTCGTAAATAAAACTTGTTAAATATATGTTTAGAATATATATTTCATAGTAAGACGCTTGTGTGATTTTATGATTATTTTGTGAACTACATATATATTATTTTTAGAGTAAAAATAATATAACTTGAATACACTGAAAATACGACTTCCAAAATAATACCAACGCCTTCACAAGTAAATATTTAAGTTACACCGGTAATGTTATTACCACACGAATCATAAAATGCAACTTATGTAATTTCGGAAAAATACTCGTAAATGCGTATTTGATAAAAGTATTATTTTGGAAATGGTATGAAGTAAAATATAATATTTTTGGGAAGAATATGTATATTTTGGAGATAGAATATTTTAGACAAATGAATTAAAATATATTTTATTAAGTGAGACTTAAAAACATATTTTTGGAATTACAAAACGCACATGTATTAAAACCCCCATCCTTGGGAAGGAACATATTTATACAAAATAATTAAGAAGTGTAAATACGAAATAGTTGCCTGACTATTTCCCAAAAACTTAAACCTTAAGCCAAGGCACGGCCGTTCGTCTAATAGAAGTTAGTACGTGTAGGTCGTCACGCAGCAGGTTGATTGGGAGATACTATTTCGAGACGCACTTCAGTGAGTTCATGTCCCCCTTTTCCTTTAACTGTTTCAGTTTTTATACTGTGGGGGTGAAATACATGTTACAATGTTTACGAATACTTTTTACATGGTATAGTTAGCATAAGGAGGGTTACTACTTAGATCATGTGAGTGGGAAGGCGGGAACTGGAGGCGATTAATCCTCATTGTAGGACCGAGGGTCTTTAGCGGTAGATCTATCTGGGTGTAGCGAGCCCAGCCCCTTGCCCAACAGAACGGACCTCGGGGTGACTTGGTACCCGACGCAAAAATCTGCTAGGTTTGAGTCTTCCTACTGCACTTCACACATATCAATGGCCTTGCAAACCATTGGTGATCTCTTTATTTCCTTATTTGCTACATACCAGGGATTTTTATATTACAAAGTTTTTACATACTCACTTCACATGAACTCGCTCAACATTTTTGTTGATTTTTTCCAACTTACATGTATTTCAGGAAATTAAGGATCTGGCGATGTATGCTACGTTTTCACGCTGCGTAAGGAAAATGAGGTCATCCAAGTTTAGGGGTTGTGGCTTTTACCTGGACGAGTCACAAGTCTTAAACTGTGTATATTTCATGTTTGTGGTTGTGTCCTTTGAACAATGTTTTTATTTTGTTATGTTGTAATCCCGTTGCATGTGTCGACGTTTTAAACAATGTTGTGGTACTTTTATTTTAAAACATGAATCTATGGATGATCATCGTGGTTTTACTTTCATATAGCTTTGTTATGGTTAAGCTATGGTATTAAGAACTCACACCAAATAAACCCACGCTTCCGCAAAGCCAGGGTGTGACAGCTTGGTATCAGAGCTTTGATCATAGCGAACTTGGATTCCTTCTCGAGTCTAGACTATGATCACTAGGGCTCTCACGAAAACATTTTTACATTGCATACACTACGTCCAGATCCAGAGTACAAAATATTTTTACAAACAAAAAGTTGAGCACATTTTTCAAAATTTAGGGATTCAGTCAGTGTGAGTGTGACTGAAGGGCCAATCTGAGAGATTGAGAAGGTTCTTGTCTGAGAGGCCAGGGAGTCAGTCTGAGAGACTGGGAGGGTAGTTTAGTGGGACTAGAGAATTCAGTCTGGGAGGCTGGCAGGTTAATCTAGTGGGACTAGGAGGTTCAGTCTGAGAGGCTGGGAGGTTAATCTAGTGGGACTAGGAGGTTCAGTCTGAGAGGTTGGGAGGTTAATCTAGTGGGACTAGGAGATTCAGTCTGAGAGGCTGGGAGGTTAGACTAGTGGGACTCGGAAAATTTCTTGATTGCTTATTGGTGACTAACATGTTTGCTTGATTATATGATTGATTATTTGTGCATGTGTGTGTGTTTGTATTACAGACGTCATGCCTTCATCTGGTACTAGAGAGTCGGACACTACGGATCCCATGGCCATAGTATCAGACGACATAGTTTCATCAGAGCACGAGGTGTATACTTCAGATACTAACAGCACGGACGATGACGACTTCCAGCCCTTTACGCTGCCTGATGTCGTAGCAGAGCCTGCTGATGGCCATCTTGTTGGGGATTTGCCACTTGCGGTGATCCCTGCTCATGTGCCCCTTGCCGCTTATCCCATTGTTGATATGCCCCTCGACGTTGTCTCTGACGATGATGTCGATCTATTCGAGGAGGACCCACTTGAGGGCGAGGCCCATATTGCTGCTGATGATCTCCTACTCATTGCTTACGCTCCTGCAGAGGAGGCTCCCATACATTCACGTGTTCCAGACTCCTTTGAGTCTGTGGCATCCGCACCTTCGCACACGCAGGGAGTGCAGCACCATTCACACGACGCAGACCCTAACATGGCGTCATCCGCTGCACCTGCACCCGCCCATAGTTTTGAGTTCGATCATGATGTTGATGACGATTCAGATCCTGTTTTCCCACCTGGTTTTGATCCAGACCATGATATTGAGTTCGTCCATCTAGACCAGCCTTTGGAGGATCCTGTAGCCCCTGTCGATCCTGTGTTTGCTGATCCAGCTGATTTTGAGATGGAGTTTGATGATCCAGAGCCTGATGACGCTTGGCCTGTAGTCTTTTGCCTCTTAGAGCCAATTGTTGCTCCTGACCCCGCATTTGAGCATGACCCTATTCATGCTGATGCACCTGCTGTTGCTCCTTTGGTTGATGATATACCTGTTGATGATCATCCTGTTGTCGCTCCACTGTTGGAGGATGATCATGTCGTTGATGCTCATGTCGATGCTCCTCATGTTGCTGACATTCCTGCTGATCCTGTTGTTGCACCTCTTCCTGATCCAGTGCCGGTGATGTTCGACCGTGCACCTTTCGCAACCCATATTGATCCACGATACGCTCACACCTACAATGGGTGGATAGACGATGATGATGATTTCCCACCTTTCTTGGTACCTGTTACACCCCCTGTGGCACCTGTTTCAGCCCCTGTTTCAGCTCCCATCGATGTTCCCTTGCTTCCCACACACATCACAGATGTGCATCACGCAGATCTTCCTGTAACATTTCTTTAGGACATACCTCCACCACGTCCTGGATGTCACACCCCGGCCGCGTATAACATGCAACCGCGGCGGAAACGCCGGGGAGTGTCGTGGACAGAATTAATTGTTATACAACCATGGAAATTAAAGTTACATTTTATTTATTGACAAGAGTGTTCCATTGTTTCAAAACAGGATAATACAAAGTTTATAACATGATTAAACTAGTCTAGCTTCGTTTTTAGGCTCTAAGGCACAGGTCCGCCCTAGAATCATGATCATCGTCCTATGGAATAGCTCCTGAAAACACATGTGAAAGTAGGTACGTCAGCATAAAAATGCCTGTGAGATACATAGGTTTTGTGAAATTGGGATTCATGACTTATGTTTGAGAAAATGTTTAGTCACAGTCAGTCATGAACCTTGTAACTTGTTTTGCTTTGTAAATCATTTGAAAAACGATAACATCAAATGATATGTATAGATAAGTGCAAGGTTAAACGAATAACCAAGTAAAATGAGTTGAATAAGATAAGTTGTTTGTGAAAATAATGTCTTGTGAAGAATATGTTGCTTATGTAAAGTGTAATGTGTCTAAACTGAAATGACTTAGATAACGCCACGATATGTAATATTATACAAACATTTATATATAGGAAGTACCGGCGGCGTATCCACCATGTTTGTATCATATCACATACGCCACGTTACTTAAATCATTTACCCAAACCAATCCACCATGTAAATTGTTCATGTGTAAACCAAATGTCAAGTGTTATTGTAAACCATGTCAAGTGTTTATGTTCAAATGAAAACCACCAAATGTGTATGTCAATGTCGACGTGTTTATGTTCAATGTAAATCATGTAATGTGCATCCCAAAATGTATCATGTATGGTAAGCGAAATGTATCAACTTAAACCATTTGTAAAATGCACAAAACAAGTCGTTGAAGTAACACGTGGTTTAAATCAACGTTATGTTCTGTGGAAAAATGCATGCTCTATTGATATTAACATTTATGTGGTATTGTAAACTATGCATACATCCAAGCCTTGAGACTGCGGCGATAAACCCTTAAACAAATTAAAGGTTTATCTAAGTTATGTATATCGAATTCGGTCATTCCTTCCAGTCCTATCAAACCCAGGACTTCAGGAATGGGAGTTGTCAATTCCTATGGTACCACTACCTACTAACGAACGGCGTAGCTAGTGTTAATGAATGTATTGTCCCATGTTAAACAAACCAAATGTCATAACAAAATGAAGGCATGTGATGTAAACAATTGTACTAAGTATGCTAAGTAAACATACGAAGCAGAAATGTTTATGTAAATCAATGTGCCCATATGCTGAGTAAACATATGCAGCAGAAATGTTCATGTAAATCAATGTGTCCATATGCTGAGTAAACATATGCAACAGAAATGTTCATGTAAATCAATGTGTCCATATGCTGAGTAAACATATGCAACAGAAATGTTCATGTAAATCATTGTGTCCATATGCTGGATAAACGTATGCAACAGAAATGTTCATGTAAATCAATGTGTCCATATGCTGAGTAAACATATGCAACAGAAATGTTCATGTAAATCAATGTGTCCATATGCTGAGTAAACATATGCAACAGAAAATGTAATGTAAATCAATGTACTAAGTACGCACACAATGGGCATACTTAGCATGAAATGTAATGAAATCATGTACTATAATGTACTAATGAGCATAGCAGATATATGATGTGAAAACATGGAAAGCATGAAAGTAACAGCTAGGCACATGTGTTTCACCCCAAAACAGTTTGGAAAACAGTAAAAGAGGGGTTCAATGTACTCACCTGAGATTGCTTTGAGTTCTTGTGAAATAACCAGGTAATGCGAGAGGTCACGGAATATCAACGGCACCTAATAGGTAGCTATGTTAATATACCGGACCAAATCGGAAGATCGGATAGTACGCGGGTTCGTAAACCAAACGAGTATGGAGACTCGTGTAATATGGTTCAACAAAGCCTACATACTAAAATGAAACTTAACCTAAGTGCTTACGGTCCATCACGACCCGTTTAGGTAGCTTATGCCACCTTACGCGTCGTTCGCGTAGAACGCGTCTGGAACGCCTAACATCGTGACCACAAGGTATAACCTCGGAAGGTTATATCTATGGTCACCTAATGTGTTTGGTCAGGTCCTAATGACCGACCAAATGGGTCGGGTTCGAAAGCATAAGCGATGGTTTAAATCGCTTACCTTACGACCCTATATAAGCACTAAACTAAAAGTGACGAGCTAAGCATGTTAGAACATGCTTAACTAAGTTTAGAAACGGGTTTGACATCAAAACAAACGGCTTTGATGCCCACGAGTAGTTTGGTTACAAAATATGCAAGAATGCACATTTTGGCCGAAACTACGACTCGTCACCGAGCCTAGATAACGTGGTGATCAGTAGGTATGGTCACTATGGACCATAACCATCGTGATCACGCTCACGTTATGAAGTTCCATGAACTTCGCATCGACCATAAGCTGGTCAATGCAGAAAGTCAACAAAACGTTGACTTTCGGACTCGAAAAGCGAATAAAAGAGCGAAAGAAGACTTACGGAGGGTCCCCGAGTGCTTAATCAAGATCCAATAGCTCAGGTATGAAGCATAAGCATCAACTTAGAGCATTTAGATCTGATTTGTGGGTTTTTACACAAAAAGGGGGGGGTATTTATAGGAAAGGTGGAACCGTTAGGATCGTTTTATCGAATAACGTGCTTTGATCTCGTGCGTACACGTGTCCAGAGGTTAGATTCAGTGTATTTGACCCTTGGCCCTTCATTTGGGTGAAAAGGCATCGCCCTTTGATCGAACGAAAGGCCAGATTCTGCATTAAATGCAGAATCTGCTGTCAGACATGTTCACGCGGCCCGCGTGAAAGTGGGTGCAGGTCTTACGCGGGTCGCCTAGCCCCGTCTGATCTGCACCACTTGCAGAATTTACGTATTCAGCCCCTGTTGCGTTTTTAAGCTATTTCCAGCCCCTTTAAGACCTGTAAAGTCACCTTTAAGGCCCTAAAATGATGCCTAAACATTGTGGACATGAAACATGCTCAAAAATGTGTCGGATGTCGGTTCGTTTGGCCGTACGATCGCGATGTTCGCTTAATTACGACGGAATGCGTATAAGCGCGAAAGACGATCCAAATGACGCGACGAATGGATTTTTCTCATGCCAAACACTAAGGCATAATATAAGGATGCTTACATAAATTTTTGGAAGTCCGGATGTATTCAAAACGTAAGTTATGCGCAAAAGTGCAAACTTGTGCACTTTTTGACACTTTTAGTCCCTGAATGACCCAAAAGTTTATTTTAGCATACCAAACCCCTCAAAGCCTATTTCTAAGCTATGCAAAGGATATTTATGGTATGTTTAACTTATGGACATGTTCCGGAATGTTCGTTACCGTTCAAATTGGCATACTTTCGCAGTTTGTCAAGTTTAGTCCTTGTAAGCGAATTAACTTGTTTTTGCTATACCAAAGCCTTCAAAACTTATTTCTAAGTTATGTAAAGGTTATTTAAGGTATGTTGAGTATATGTTGATGTTCCGGAGTATTTGTCGCATTAAACTGAGTACGTTTACGCACCAGTTTGCGTATAATGCTCCAGAAAGCGATGTAGAGTTTGAAAGTGAACGAAAGTCAAAACACGAAAAATGTAAAACACAATGAAACAAACATTGGGATCAAATAACATTATTTTATTGATAATTGAACTGTTCATGATGATTACAAGCACAAATGTTACAGTCTCCCCTACTTGTGGAAATTTCGTCCCGAAATTTATTTAGAGGAAACTGATTGAAAAAGATGCGGATATTTTGCCTTCATTTGATCTTCACGTTCCCAAGTAAACTCGGGTCCACGCTTAGATTCCCAACGAACTTTGACCAAAGGAATGCGCTTGCGTTTAAGCCACTTGACTTCACGTTCCATGATTTCTACCGGTTTCTCAACAAACTTCAGTGTTTTATCAACACGAATTTCGTCAAGCGGTATGTGGAGGTTTTCATCAGCTAAACACCTCTTGAGATTGGACACGTGAAAGGTTGGATGAACATTTCCAAGTTCAGGAGGTAACTCAAGTCTGTAGGCTACTTTACCGATTCTTTCGACGATCTTGAATGGTCCAACATATCTAGGTGCAAGTTTTCCTTTCTTTCCGAATCTGATCACACCTTTCCAAGGTGAGACCTTAAGTAATACTCGATCACCGACTTGAAAATCCAAGGGTTTGCGTTTTAGGTCCGCGTAACTCTTTTGACGACTTCTAGCTGTCTGAAGGTTATCACGAACTTTCTTTACCTTTTCTGTTGTCTCTAAAATGAGGGCAGGTCCAGTAAGTTGAGCCTCGCCAATCTCATTCCAGCAGACTGGTGAACGACATTTTCGACCATAGAGAGCCTCGAAAGGAGCCATGTTGATGCTGGAGTGATAACTGTTGTTGTAGGAGAATTCAATCAATGGAAGATGTGAATCCCAACTACCACCAAAGTCTATCACACAAGCTCTAAGCATATCCTCCAGTGTCTGGATTGTTCTTTCAGATTGACCATCCGTTTGCGGGTGATAGGCTGTGCTCAGATTAAGTTGAGACCCCATAGCAGATTGCATGGTTCTCCAAAAGTGAGAAGTGAAACGAGCATCTCTGTCAGAAATGATGCTCAAAGGAACACCATGTCTAGCTACAATTTCATCTACGTAGATTTGAGCAAGTCTGTCAGCTGAATAATCCTCACGGATTGGCAAGAAATGTGCTGACTTGGTAAGACGATCAACGACTACCCAGATGGCATCGTGACCTTTCTTTGTGCGCGGGAGTTTAGTAATGAGATCCATAGTAATGTTTTCCCATTTCCAAACTGGGATCTCTGGTTGTTCCAATAAGCCAGAAGGACGCTGATGTTCAGCCTTAACCTTAAGACAAGTAAGGCATTTGGATACGTACAAGGCAATGTCTTTCTTCATACCAGGCCACCAATACTGAATACGAAGATCCTTATACATCTTATCTGAGCCAGGATGAATGGAATAACGAGACTTATGGGCTTCATCCATAAGCAAGGTACGAAGATTATCTTGGCTTGGAACCCACAAACGGTCCATGAAATAGTACGATCCATTGTCTTTCAATTCAAGAGCAGGTGTTATGTGATAAGGAAATTCCTTATCCATTAAACCTTGTGAAACACAAGCTTGTTGAGCCTGAGAAATACGGGCTTGTATATCGGTTTGAATAACAGATTGGACACGTACACAATGAAGCTTAGTACGTTCCTTGCGACTCAATGCATCGGCTACGACATTCGCCTTACCAGGATGGTAGCGAATCTCGCAGTCGTAGTCGTTTAGAAGTTCAACCCAACGTCGTTGTCTCATGTTGAGCTCTTTTTGATTGAAGATATGCTGAAGACTTTTGTGGTCTGTGAAAACCACACATTTTGTACCATACAGGTAGTGTCTCCAGATTTTGAGAGCGAAGACAACTGCTCCCAACTCAAGATCATGAGTGGTGTAGTTTTTCTCATGTATCTTCAACTGCCTTGATGCGTATGCTATGACTTTGTTTCTTTGCATCAGGACGCAGCCAAGGCCTAATTTAGATGCGTCGCAATAAACGACGAAATCATCGTTGCCCTCAGGCAATGTTAGGACAGGCGCGTCGCAAAGCTTTTGTTTCAAAGTCTGAAACGCTTCCTCTTGTTTGACTCCCCAATCAAATGGCTTGTTCTTCTGAGTTAGAGCAGTTAGAGGAACTGCAATCTTCGAGAAATTTTCTATGAAGCGGCGGTAATAACCCGCCAGACCAAGAAAAGAACGAACTTCAGTAGGGGTAGTAGGTGTATCCCAATCCTTAATCGCACTGATCTTGGAGGGATCTACATGAATACCTTGTTCGTTGACAATATGTCCTAAGAATTGAACTTCTTTAAGCCAGAATTCACACTTGGAGAATTTGGCGAAAAGTTGTTCTTTCTTTAGGAGTTCCAATGTAAGACGAAGATGTTGCTCATGATCAGCTCGCGTCTTAGAATATATCAAAATGTCGTCAATGAAAACAATGATGAACTTGTCTAAATAAGGCTTGCAGACCCTATTCATTAAGTCCATGAAAACAGCAGGAGCATTAGTCAAACCGAATGGCATGACTGTGAACTCATAATGTCCATAACGAGTACGGAACGCTGTCTTGGGAATGTCTTCTTCATGTACCCGAAGCTGATGATATCCAGATCGTAGATCGATCTTTGAAAAGTATGAAGCACCTTGCAATTGATCGAAGAGATCATCAATGCGAGGTAGGGGATATCGATTTTTGATGGTAAGCTTGTTAAGCTCACGATAATCGATACACATCCTAAAAGATCCATCCTTCTTCTTTACAAAAAGAACGGGAGCACCCCAAGGTGAAAAGCTAGGACGGATAAAACCTTTGTCGGAGAGTTCCTGCAGCTGTCTAGACAACTCTTGCATCTCGGACGGTGCAAGACGATATGGAGCTCTGGCAACGGGACTTGCACCAGGTACGAGATCAATACGGAACTCGACTTGGCGTGCTGGAGGTAGACCAGGTAAGTCTTCAGGGAATACTTCGGAATAATCCCGAACGACAGGAATATCTGAAATAGACTTACCCTTGCCTTTATCTGCTGTAACATGTGCTAAGAAAGCCACATAGTGCTTTCGCAGATACTTCCGTGCTTTAAAACAAGACATGAGTTTGAGACCACCGGCAGGCTTCTCACCACGAACTTGTAGGATCTCGCCTGTCGACAGCGGTATACGAACAATCTTCTCAGAACATACTATCTCTGCGCGATGCTTAGATAACCAATCCATTCCCACAATAACGTCGAAGCTTCCAAGTTGCATTGGCGTGAGGTCAATAGGAAAAATATGGTCGTTAAGATTCAACTGGCAGTTGCGTAGAACAGAATTTAGAACAATGGGTTCACCACTGGCAACCTCTACTGTCAAAGGTTTACCTAGTTTCGTTCTAGACACGCGAAGCATTGTCTCGAA